>NW_015151111.1:0-6336 GCF_000732505.1 Cyprinodon variegatus
TTGAGATATCAAAAAAGTACTCCAGAGTGTTGTTCAGCATGGGGGTGAGTAGAAAATGAAGGCTAATCATGTTTTGGGTGTACTATTCCTTTTAGAATGTATGTGTTCCTACAAACAGTTCTTACATGAGGCACATTGTCCCTATAACTGAACTGCAGACCCTCAAGGCTAGCAGGGATGGTATTCTTAATGAACTTTAGGAGAATTCCTTTCAAAGAATTTCAGTAATCATTGAGGCAGGGAATATGCACAATGAAGGAGTCCCAGGCACTGACTATGGAAAGCTTTGGCTAGAGCTTGGAAATTTCCAGAAAAAAAACCCTGCAAAGTGATCAGCATTTTAGTATCCACCCACACACCAGGTCTGGATGTGCATATTTAATATTCAAACAAGAAAAGCTCAATCAAGTTTGCTCATTTAACCATGTCTTTATTCCCTTCATTATTTAAAAGTGATCTAGAGTAACTACACAAATGTCAAAATACAAACATTGCGTGAACATTCAGTACATAAAACCCTTAAATTAAGGCATTATTGTTATTTAATTATAAAAATTATGTTGGACAAGCCAAGGCATGTAGTTAAGTTAATTCACACATTGTGTTCAGTAGCATAATGTAAACTTATTTCCATGTTTGCATTCATTCAACTGCCAAAGTTACATTTAAATATATAAAAAACTTACCATCATTCCCCTGTCTCCATAAGCATTGTCTCAGTTTTAACACTTAAAGTGTAACCCACATTTAAAATAGAGAGGACTAATTATCTTCCCACTGTTAAAAAATATATTTAAAGCTTAGGAAATATATATAACACACTATGTTCTTCGTTAAAGCAGTTGCAACTTGATTATTCAGAAAACCCTGTTTACCCTTTATGTTAATATTTCCCATTGGAGCATTTCCCATTATAGCAGCCTGACTAATATATATTGAATTACGTTACAGAAAGCACTGAGTAACAGTAGCAGGAAATGAAATTAAACTGGAATGGTCTGATACTTCATACCGCTAAAAAGATTTAGAAATGGTATAGAGTTTCAGAATGACCTGTTATTTTGTGAGACCAACTTTATCACATTAGTTCCAATAGTTAATAGTTAAGACAGGTGTGCAGTGTTAAAATCTCACACACATTGGCTCAATATCACATTTAACTCTGACAATTTCTTCTCCGCCGGCTGTGCTGACACACAAGTCCGTCTTTGTGCACGCTTGGGTCCATGGTGGGCTCAGCTGCTTTTTGCTGTCTCAAAATACTCTGTTCACTTTACTGTGTTTCTCCTCCCAACTTAAACTATATGTTTTAACACCATTTGCAAAGCGTAAACAATGCTTTTGTCTGTTGTAATTTATTTCTTCCAGCTCATAAGAGCATATTCTTTTTTTTTTTACACCAATGGAATATATAGAATAAATGTTTGATTATCTTACTGTTCATTTTTGCACGAAGACCCACATAAAAAGGCACACAGGACTTTGAATAGTTCTCTCCCAATGCTCCTCCTTTTCTATCTCTTCAAATAGGATGTAAATATTTTCTTGTATTCTCATACAATTTTTTCTCTCAATATCATAATATTTTTTTCTCCTATTTTTCAATCATTTATGGATTTTCATGGCTTTACAATGTAGTTAGGAAGGAAGGAAGGAAGGAAGGAAGGAAGGAAGGAAGGAAGGAAGGAAGGAAGGAAGGAAGGAAGGAAGGTAGGTCAGGAACGAGGTAGGACAGATTGGGATGAGGTAGGACAAGGTGGTATTAGTTCCTTTATCTGAATAGAGAGTATTTCATTGTCCATCTGAATACCATCAGCCCCAGTACCATTTGTTAAGGTTATTGATTGCCTTGTATTCTTTATGTGTTCTTATGTATTCACAAGCCTTGCATGTGTGCTCGGCCCAGAAATAGCATCTTTTGACATTAAAGTATCGTCTCCAAGTAAAGTATTTGTGGTACAATTCTTGGTTCTTGTCCAGAAGAAGCAGGTACTCGGCCAGTTCTTTGGGTGATTTGAAATCATCCACATGGATAAAGGCATCTCCTGGAACAAAGTTCTCATAGTTCTGTCTGCTTGTGCCGAGAACCACTGGCACTGTGCCCAAAGACAGGGGGTTGTACAGTTTTTCAGTGATGTAGTCCTTGTGGACTGAGTTCTCAAAGGACAAATAGAATTTACAGCTAGATATAGTAGGGTTGTAATCTTTGTCAGCAATGTATTTCCCAAAGGCATTTCCATATGTATTTACCGTAATATGTGTTTGCAATTCTTTGTAATATTTAACCCGGGTATAACTTGGGTTCCAGTTGCTCACAATCCAGCAGACTAATTTGTCTTTGCTTGGTGGTACAAAGTCCTCCACAGTCTCTGCTTCTACAATAGATCCATATGGCACTTGGATGTCAGAATCCTGGCGGTAATTCACAGTTAGGTTGAACAAGTTGTTAATCCCAGGCATCTGGGGTGAGTTTGACGGGGACTCCATGTTCATCCAAATCCATCTCTGCAACGGGGGTCGCTGTAATTTTGGCAAGTTGGATAGGTCCCAAGCAATATCTCTGTGATGAAAAAAGACAGCATCCGATTTATTGTAGAACCTTTTGTCTGCTGTAATGAAACAACCCTCAATGTTGAAGGTGGAGCCACAGATATTCATGTCATAGTTTTGACCAAAAGGCAGGAGCCAAACAAGAATGATAGTCAAGTTTTCTTTTTTCTTCTCTGTTAAGACATGTTGGTGGTGTTTTGCATAATTCGGTGGCTTTAAAGGTGGACCTAACAAGCTAGTGGAGGGTACATAGTACATCAAAAAGGCAGAGAGAAAACATCCAAAAATAAAAATACTAAAGAGGAGCGGTCTGAGGATTTTCTGTAAAGTTCCAAAAGGCTTGGTCTCTCCTGAAAAAGACACACAAAAAAAAAATTATAAATAAAAATAGAAAAATAAGAATTTATTAGTCAGCTTTATCTACAAACTGTATTAAATAATATTTAATTTGCCAAATGGAAACAAGCTGCCTTAATTGTGCAGATGTCTCAATCACTATGAGATACACACCTGTTGGCTGCATGCTGATATCAATGCAAATGTCGTGCTAGGAATAAGTCTGGTGGTTTGCACACAAGGAGGCTTTTTTATTATAAAGCCATTTTGAATCCTTGATGATCTACTGAGGTTTAGTTGATCATAAAATTGCTGGTCCACTGGAGGATACCACTGTCACGTAAGAGCACTAAAAAAGACAAGAAAGATCATTTAATTTCTTTATGGATGAAGAATCTGAATTTTATAAACACTCATCAGGATATTTATTTTCTTATAAGGCATTTGAGCCCTCAAATCTCCAAGGTTCTAAATAGATGTTTCTTTTTATGTCAAATTTAAACACAAGTGTAATATGTTATAACTTTTTAATTACATAATTTAAGGCTTGGTGAGGACCATGTGCCTTCTAACATCCATCATTTGTGGATAACATCCACATTCACAAAAATTCTCAGTGCTNAAATAGATGTTTCTTTTTATGTCAAATTTAAACACAAGTGTAATATGTTATAACTTTTTAATTACATAATTTAAGGCTTGGTGAGGACCATGTGCCTTCTAACATCCATCATTTGTGGATAACATCCACATTCACAAAAATTCTCAGTGCTCTTATAAGGAGGACCAACTCTGACACAAAAAATAAACACAGAAATAAAAAAAAATTAAATAAATACATAGGTATACAAAACATGCAAAAAAACATAAAAAATTAGCAATAAACAGTACTTAAATTATACAATGAGTCATAAATGTATACCTCTTAAAATGTATACTATCATTATCATATATTGGAGAATTTTCACGCATTTGTGAAAAAAACCCACCCTATCCACTTAAAAAAAAGCACATACACAACCCTGTACCCGCTCCTGAGAGGGAACACCTGTTAAACATGTGTGAGAGCGTGCACAAGCCTATTTCTCCTTGTTCACGCTCTGTTTAACAGTTAATGTTTGCATCGCTCACACAAGCTTAATTTCCAAAAGATTTGCATTTCTGTTATAACTCCTGACTTTATTTGTCATGTGGGCAGAATGAGTGTTCTTGAACTAAGATGATCAGTTATCTGCTAAACTTATCCCATGTCCCTCACAGAAATTGCAGTCTTTATGTGTGGAGCATCATTTCAGTAAGTTTATCTCAGTAGAAAAATAGGATAGCATTGGACAATCTTTTACCAAATAGCATTTTTTCAAACAATTCTAAGAAAATGTTGACCAGACCTAGTAAAGGCTTCACAATTTAAGCGTATGACTAAAGGGTTAAAGGCAGTGCAATATGTAGCCTATGCTGAGTCCATCTGGACCACAATCATAAAGCATGTGCTTGCAAAGAACAAATCCCTAACCCTGAGTTCACCACCTATTGATGGGAATAGTGATGATAAAGGCTCAAAGGCATCAAATATTAAAGGTGCGTTCAGTCCGAGCAGTTAATCTTCTCCTTAGTATGTCTGTATCTGTAGCACTTCTTGCTTTCTTCACAGCTGAATATCCCGACGTACTCAATAATACAGTACTTAGGTAGCGGAACAAGATGGATTTCCATGTATTTGTAAACACACAAGTAGCGTCAGAATACAGCCTGCAAGAAAGGTTAAATAATAAATGCATTCACAAGAAATGGCTATTTTAGCTGTTTTCCTTCCAATTTTTGTCCTCAATTTAAAAAAAAATGCCACTTACATTAATTCTGAGTTGAACCATCATGTAGACAACCTCATAGTTATAACAGGTCTCTCTTGAAAATTAGAACTGTGTCAAATAGACTATGTCTACTTACACGGCTGGGCAATAATAACAAATTTTACAACATCCCTTGAGCAGGATCAATTTGTTCCTTTCTTGTATTTTTGTGAAACCTCCCCTTTTTTGTAAACAAAGAGCAAGGAAGCATTGCTTGACTGGTTGTACTGAACTGCTGAACAAAATTAATTAATTTTAATTGTTGCAGTTGCCAAAATAACAAATATATTTTAGCTTTAAACTTCAAGACACAATGATCGAGAGGTGGATTTTTTTTCTTTGCAGCATATTAATGTAACATAAAAACACACTTAAGATGGTTCACTCCCTACCAAAGTAATCAGGAACTGGCCAAAATATTTCCTGTGTTAGATATTAATAATTTCTGAATGACAACACAATATTTTCTGAAAAACCTATTAAATTTAAATATAATGGTGTACATCTATACCGCTTTCATTTTACACATATATTTGTCTGTCCATCCTCCTGCCCTTTCTTCTGTCCGTCTGTCTGTATCTGCAATTCTCTAAAATGCCCAAATGCTAACAATAAAATGTTACTACGTTTTACAGAAAAAAATAAATACAGGTCTGTTGTAGAGGATTCTCTCACCTACTTTATCACTCTCAGTGGCAGACAACACTAAAGAAAGCTTATTCTCAGTTTGTCTATCTGCAATTATATTATTATATTATTTATAATCTAGCTGTTTTAAAGTTCCTAATGTTAAGGATGTCACATAGAATAAAACTGAAACTGTATAAGTAATACATTTATGAACATCTGTATGACAAATACAGTCTCACTCATCACATATTGACGTTTGGTCAAGTCCCCTGCTCATGTTGAAATGACAGACCACACCAGGGAGAAAAGAGGTGGATCGATCCTGATAGAAAACTCCCTGTGAGAAATATTTGTCAAACATACTGAAACAGCGCAAACAAAATTATCATAGACCTGATGATAAGATTTTTAAAATTTAAAATAACTTAATGCATCTAATATTGACCAAAAGCTTTACTTTATGTACTTATCAGTTTTGTTTATTCTATTTAATAAAATATAACTAAAAGTAGATAAAAGTATCATAGATTTTATCCTTGTAATGCAACAGCAATAAATCTATAATACCACTAATTTAACAAATTCCAATTGTTTTTCCTCTTTACCAGGTCAGATAAATAGGGAGGAAATTACCAAAATGGTTGCTGGAGTTACTCCTTTTGTGTTTGTCTTTCAAAAATTCTTTTATATTGGCTAAAATGCGTCCATGAGAAATGGAGAACGAGAATGGATCATGCCCTGTAATGTAGGTTAAACATCACAAAACAGAATTAAATTAGAAGGCAACCAATTTCGTACAGTTTTTTGAAGACATTTTAACACCTATCCAAGAGTCTTTCTCTTTTCTTTTGGCTTGCACCGTAGGCTAACAGAATTGATGTGATCCAACACAATGGACAAAGATTTCCCAAAAGGTGTTTAAACGTCTTCAAAAATCTGGCTGAATGTCCTGTTGTGTTCTGATGTAAGC
>NW_015151111.1:6562-9363 GCF_000732505.1 Cyprinodon variegatus
TCCTATGTAATTCTAAATAACGAATTCTAAGGCAATGCAAATATCAAGATTAAGAGGCTGAGCTCGTAGATGATGATAAATAACATAGTTATGTATAATAGATTACATTTCTGACTGTATATCCCTGTAATTATTACACACTGTAGCTTTAATGTATGTGTATCAGTGGAGTTAAAAACAGATGCTTAAGAACCAAAACTGTAGTTTCTCTTGATGCAGCTTAACCCTTGCACATCCTCTGTTTCTTCATGAACTGACAGTGATTATTAAAAAGGCTTGGTTATGATCTCCACGTAAAAACCTGTCAACCTTAATCCAGTTTTGGGGCACACACAGAATTGATGTCTGTATCCCTCACTTTTCAACTACGTGAGCTGTATCATTTGAATAAAACAGAATAGAATGTAAAATCCCTTTATTTTCCCATTATGGAGAAAATCTGGAGTCTACAGCAGCAAAAAGAATATTATGAATTGAAAACACAATTATTTGTTGGGTAAACTTAAAAATTGTAACCAAAAAACAGCAGGAAATGTTGTTCGGAATGCATACATGAATTAAATCTGATTGAGCAATTGTGCCACATGATCAAAATTACATGCTTTGCAAATGATTGCCAGCACATCATTGGCACATTTCATGGTCAAATAATTATTGATTTATTGCAAAATATAAATAGTTCCTTGGAAGAATGCATCCGCATTCAGGGTGTTGGGCAAACACCTGCTGTTTGAAGTGCAATCAGGCCTTTAAGGTGTAACAAGTTAATATTAAAACGACTGTGAATCATTTGCCTCAAAATTCCTGGATGAAACAATACATTCTACTAGCAGCGGTTGCTGGAATCAATACAGTCTTTCAGTCACTTCTAAATGAAGGAATTTCTTCTAAAATAATTCTCCAATGTGCACCCCATTGTTTCCTGTCTTAGAATTATGCCAGCTACTGCTAAGATTTTTAATGTTGTTATTGTAGTGTTGAAAATCTGCAACAACTAAGTATGTCAATGGTATGATAATGGGTCAGATTAAAGTGGCTGATTATTAGTAACACATTTATTCATCTTTTCATCTCATATTTATGTCTAGACTGGGTTTTATGTTTTATGTTGTTCAATATTATTCATTAGTGTTAATTATTTTGCGTACATTTCGTGTTTTAATTGTGTTGAGTTTAATAGCATTCATTGATGCCTGCTATTGCCTTTTACGTTTTTTGTTTTTTTTTGGTTGATATCCAAATGTGAAATAAAGTTAAATTTTCCTAAACAAGATTTTATCAATTGTCCGTTACTACGTTTTTTTTTTTTGTTTTTTTTTTTTTTTTGTATTCTGTTGCAACTAACTGTATTTACCCATATGTGAGGTAGGCATTTTCTGCTGTTTCGGTTTTGCCAAGTAGGTAGAACAACTGCCCAAAGTTTTAACCTACAATTCATGTTCCCAAGCAGTTAATTTACGCTTTAGTATGTCCATATCTGTAGAACTTCTTGCTTTCTTCATAGCTGAATATCCTGACGTACTCCATAATACTTCGGTACATAAACAAAATGAATTCCTGTGTATTTGTAAACACACAAGTACCGTCAGAATACAGCTTGCAAGAAAGGTTAGAGAATAAATGCATTCACATGAAATCTGTTTTAGCTGTTTTCCTTCCCATTTTTGTCAATTATGAAAATGCCAATTACATTACTTCTGGTTTAAACCATCTTGTTGACAACATCTCATATAACAAGTCTCTCTTCAAAATGAGAATAATAAATAAAGGTTCATTTGATCATTAATGATGTATAACTTGTCCTGCTCAGTGGTGCAGTGGGTAGCACTGCTGCTTTGCAGCAAGAAGGTTCTGGGTTTGATTCCCAGCCCAGGGTTTTTCTGCATGGAGTTTGCATATTTGATAGGGACAAGTATGTTTCATGAATCATTTCACACACTCCAACATTTTAGCTAAGGCTAATTCTCAATGCCTGTCCCCAGTTAGGCTTTTACACAAAATACAGTGACTGTACACAAGGCACAACAGAACAAATTACACACTAAAACATAACAGATACAAGATCAGGTCAGTTAGATTATTAATGCTCACATGTTTGACCTCTCAATAAAAAGTCTTTACGTTTATGTTTAAAAAGGACCCAATTAGACTCTCCCTTCAGTTCTGCAGGTAATGTATTCCACACTGAAAAAAGTGAAAAGACTTTGTCATTCCTTCAAAGTGCATTTTTAAATTGGTTGAATGAAAAATTGTGGTTTCCGTTTTGAATTTGATATTTCCAGTTTGTTTCAAAGCAAACGACACTCCCCCTGGATAAAATTAAATAAAACAATTCAAAATAAATGATATTTTCACTTAGGTTTACCTAGGGTTCACTTTAGGTTTTCTTGTCACGTGACAGCGTGACGTCACATCAAACCCCATTTTTCGACTTTGTAGTCAGCCATTAATGCTCCCTCGCATCGAAGTCTTGGACCGGCTGTGAGCTCAGACACACTTTTGATGCGCTGCAGAAAGTCTTCATGGAGATTGAACCAAAGAGAATGACACGCAGAGTGTGCAGTCTGAGTGTCAAGCTCTAAATATGGGGTTGGTCAAAGAAAGACGGTTGGATGCATGTGCAGTTTTATTGCTTGTATTCAAAGGCATTGCAGGTTAATCTAAGGGAAAAATTAGATTTAATTCAAAATATTTAATTTGTGATTTTTATTTTTTGTATTATTGGATTTATTTCTGTTGTAGAAATATTGTGGCATGTATATCACCTTTGAAATGTGAATACTAAATTCAGTAAGTCACAT
>NW_015151111.1:9910-11615 GCF_000732505.1 Cyprinodon variegatus
TAAATTAGTTTTTTCCAAATTGAAAAATTAAGTTTTAACGAAGTATAAAACTTGTTTATAGTCTTTGTCATACATTAAAGTTTTACTTGGTATGAATGCAATTTCTTTCTTTGGTTTAAGGTAAAAAATCTATTTCTAGTAAATCAAAATGTATAGTTTCAACCACATCAGAAAGTTAATTTGAGATAAAGTAATAAATTTAGGTGTAACAAATTACAGTAATTTTTTTAAGTTCATCCAAAGTATCTTTTTTTCAGTGCATGCTTTGGTGCCTTGTACAGTGAAAGCTGATTGTCCGAAGGAAGTTTTGCATCTGGGTACTTGACATTTTCCACTGTGAGCTTCTCTTGTGACTGAGCCCACAGCTCTGAGAGGAACTACACAGTCACGCAAAACCTCAGGGGCCTGATCATGCAAGCATTTGTAAACCAGTTTTAACTGACCAAATTTGACAAAGTTCTCAAAATTTTGCATTTTTAAGTTGTTCAGACTAACACAGTGATGGGCCCTAATTGCTTTTTTTTATCTAAGATTTAATAGCTCTATTGTATATCATCTGAAGAGGCTTGATAGTAGTGCTTGTGGCCTGTGACCAAGAACTAATGCAGTAACTTAGATGTGAAAAGATCATGGAGTGCACAAAACTGTGAGCAGCATGAAATGGTAGGTAATCTCTAATCAGTTTGAATGTGTACAAGTTTGCTTTTGTTACTCCAGCTTCTCTAAAGTCCCCTTAGGTGTGAGTGTGCGTGTGAATGGTTGTTTGTCCTGTTTTTCTCTGTGTTTGCATATAGAGCAGCTGGATCACTTTTTTCCATTCTGGTAATTATTTGAAACCTCCCCTTTATTTGCATACAACTAACAATGCACACATTGTCTAACTGGTTAAATCCATCCCTGAAAAAATATGTTAACTTAATTTTGTTACAAAGTAACTTATGTTTAAACAAATATATTTATTAGTTTTTAATTTCAAGAACCAGTTATTAAGATATCTAATTTTTCTATGTAGCATAGAAATATAACATTAAAAGACAAAAATGCAATGATAATGGTTCGCACATATGTGAGACATATAAGTATTTGTCATCTGTTGTCAATTAGACATATAAAACACAATTTACACTAGATAAATTGATGAATAAATAAATAAACACCATCAGAACAAATTACTTGAAAAGCTCCTTAAGCTAAAAAAGTAGGCCGGTGGTTTATCAGAACAGCATACGCTGTCAGATCGGCATACACTGTTCGAATACGCATGTGAGCACATGCGCAAAAGAGAATTATTCCCACATTGAATTTAAGCAGCAGTGCACTGACCAGCAAAAACAGGTATATTTCAACTTTTAAAAAAGAAAATCAGCTTTGATTATACTGTTATTTCTTTTATGTAGAAATGGCCATACATGTTTGAAGTTTCTGGGATGTTGAGAGAAGAAGCCTCTATAGCTAAAACCAGGTTAGTCTATATAAATTTAAATTTAGTAGTAAAAAACGTGTGTGGGGATTTGAATTTGGTTACATTTTGTTTCCATGTTTAATGATATTCTCATGGCCTCAGATAATGGACTTGTATCTGTGCTCGTCCTGTTGGATCTTAGTGCTGCATTTGATACAGTTAACCATAATATTCTTTTAGAAAGACTTGAATATTTTGTTGGAATTAAAGGAACAGCACTAGACTGGTTTAAATCTTATCTAT
>NW_015151111.1:12179-15831 GCF_000732505.1 Cyprinodon variegatus
TGTTCTGACAGACACCATCTCTGTTCTGGGTACTCCTCTTGAACCTCTGGAGACAATTTTCAAAAAGGAAGACTTCATAAAGGGAAGGGCATTAAGGACAAAATTTTGCATTCTATTCAGAAGATTGTTAAACAACAACAGAGGGGTTTCATTAGGGGGTTTCTCCAGATCTGGCACAAGATAGACCACTACAGAGGATCCTTCCTGCCTACAGCTATAATAACTACAACAATTGCTTGGAAAACTTCCCCTCGGAATTAATGAAGTTTTTTTTTACTAAATTGAACTAAATTAGATTTAAACATTTATTTCAAGTATAAGCCTACTGATAATCAATCTATAACATTAATATACTTGCAAATTAATAATTAAACATATTTTCTGGTATAGTTGTACAGTAATTTCTTGTTGAATTTTGTTTTGCTGGCTTGAAGATATTTTCTTTACAGTTTTGAAACGTGTCTGCTTTAACTTCTTGTAAAGCTACTTCAGTAGACAATTGTAGAAATTGAACCAAGCTTTGCAAATAATTCTACAAAGACAAATTAATCTTAAATCAAGAATATTGTAGACAACCATAAGCATCCTGTTTAAAAGACTGTTAAAAAAACAACAGAGTGTCTAAGGCTTTTCCAAGCTTAATAATAGTGTCCAATTAAGGGCTTTTTCAGTTCAGGTACAAGACAGACACCTACAGAAGATCCTGCCTACAGCTATCATCATGCCACAAAAGTATTTTTGAATAAATTGAATAGAGCATTACTATACAAGAAAAATTGGAAAGGAGAAGGAAATAGGGAGGGAGACATTTTTTTAATATTCACTCCTTGAATTATGAAGCTAGAAGAGTCTCAGTATTAACAAGCTCACATATGTCATCCATTCATGCACACAAGATCCCCATATGCAGCTCCCAATATCACATGAGGATCAAAACAAGCAGAGCAAAGACAAGATTCACAAAAGTATTTACCTGAATATTTATTCTCTCCATTATTTCAAAAGATTACATATGGAAAATATATAAAAATTGACAGGCCCTTTTCCCAAAATGTCCATTCACAAAACAAAGTGTTGTTTTCATGCAATGAAAAATCTGTTGGACAGACCAATGTTGATTAATTTTGGCACATCCTTCTCAACAAGGTATTGCCAACTGATTTCCATCTGATTCAAACAAATTCAAACATAAAAACACAATATGCTCTTTCACCTGATATTACAAACATTGTCCCTATTCTGTCCCCTCGAATTGTATTTTGTTTTTTTTACTTAGATATGAAGTTATGGTTCAAACAATTGCCAAGGAAGGAAGGAAGTTATCCCCTATGTGAGTAATTATTACAGTAGTATTCAGTCATAGATTTCTTTAAACATATCTATTGGTTGAGCAATGCAAATCAAATGGACAAAAATATTTAAATGTAATTTTTTTTAGCATAAACTACACATTTAACTTTTAACTCTGTGTGGTGTTTTTTTTTTTTTTTTGACTGAACCGCTGTTTTAAAATTACTTCACATTTACAGATAAATGTTTGTCTAGGCCTACTAACTTCTCCATGAGGCGGGAGTACTACTTTTTAAAGCAGTGTAGAGTACTGCATAGCCCATTTGAGGACCATCAGCCCCAATACCACTCATTAAGGTTATTGATTGCCCTGTATTCTTTATGCTGTCTTATGTATTTACAAGCCTTGCATGTGTGCTCTACCCAGAAATGGGGTTTTTTGACAACAAAGTGCTTTCTCCATTTAAAGTATGAGAGGTAAAGTTCCTGGTTCTTGTCCAAGAGGAGCAGGTACTCGGCCAGCTCTTTGGGTGATTTGAAATCATCCACATGGATAAAAGCATCTCCTGGAACAAAGTTCTCATAGTTCTGTCTGCTTGTGCCGAGAGCCACTGGCACTGTGCCCAAAGACAGGGGGTTGTACAGTTTTTCAGTGATGTAGTCCTTGTGGGCTGAGTTCTCAAAGGACAAATAGAATTTACAGCTAGATATAGTAGGGTTGTAATCTTTGTTAGAAATGTATTTGCCAAAAGCACTTCCATATGCATCGATATTAATGTGCTTTTGCAATTCTTGATAATATTTCACCCGCTTATAATTTGGATTCCAGTTGCTGACAATCCAACAGACCAGTTTGTTTTTGCTTGGTGGCACAAAGTCCTCCAGAGTTTCTGTTTCCTTTAACAATCCAGAAGGTACGGGGATGTCCGAATCCTGGCGGTAACTCAAAGTCAGGTTGAACAAGTTGTTAATCTTAGGCAGCTTGCGTGAGTTTGATGGAGACTCCATGTTCATCCAAATCCATCTCTGCAATGGGGGTCGCTGTAATTTTGGCATGTTGGATAAGTCCCCATGAATGTCTCTGTGGTGGAAAACGACCCCATCAGACTGGTTGTAGAACCTTCGGTCGGCTGTAATAAAACAGCCCTCAATGTTAAAGACAGAGCTGCAGATGTCCATTTTCTGGGTGCTTCCAAAGGGCAGGAGCCAAACAAGAACAATGGTAAAGTTTGTGTAATTCTTTTTGGTATCAAAGACGTGGTTGGGATTAGCAGAATCTGAGAACTTCACCAGATCATTAAACCAGCTAGTGGAGGGCTTATAATACATCAAAAAGGCAGTCACAAAGCATCCAAGAACAAAAATACTCAATAGAAGGGGTTTTTGGATTTTGTGAAAAGCTCCGGATGACATGGTTTGCTGTGAGTAGGATACAGAAAAGAGGAGAAAAGTACAATTAAAAAGATTTGATTTATGTCAATTTATTGCTAATTATTCCAGGTAACTATTTGAAAGTATTCATTTTTAATGTACCTAATAGAAACAAGATGCTTTAAATGTGTACCCTGCTTGTATAACAATGTAAAATACATGGGGTATAAAATGAAAGAAAAGCTTTCTCAGTCGCCTTGCTTAACATACCTGTTTTCTGTATGCTGGGATCCACACAAAGCCCTTTTCTGAATCAGTGCTATGTGAACTGATCTGTTGGTTTGTACTCAGATATGCCTCTTTTATTTTAAAGTTTAAAAAAAAAGTCTTTGACGATCTGCTGAGGTGTGGTTGATCTTAAATTTGCAGGTCCTGAGTGAGCCCCCACTCCTTCATATGAGAGACGAAAAAAAAAAAGAAAAACAGCGTTGATACATTTAGTTTTAAATGGATGAATACATAAAGATAAAGTTAGAATTGAATAATACATTTATCTTAGGAATACATTTTGAATGCTTGATTGGAATATTTTTTAACTAATCACCAATCTTTAAAATGCCTTACAAGTTGGTTTTGATTTAAATTGACAACATTGTGATTTATTTTACGATTGCAGTACACCATAAGTATTTCAGTTTATCTTATTGAAAAACACTGATAAAAAAAAAAAAAAGCTTGCCAATTAGGTATAGTGTGCCATAATATAAATGACAGCATTGAAAGTGGGTTCATTTTAGTACGTTTGAAGAGGTAGATAATATTTCTGTGTGAGACTAGTTTGTTGTCTGTCTGTTTTACAACATTATCTAAACAGGTTCATTTTGTTCCTCCCTGGTATTTAATGATAACCTCTCCTTTATGCAAAGTCGTTCAACCTTCACACAAACGCACACACACACACACACACACACACTGCCAAACTGGTTTAACT
>NW_015151111.1:16397-19726 GCF_000732505.1 Cyprinodon variegatus
TATCTATCTATCTATCTATCTATCTATCTATCTATCTATCTATCTATCTATCTATCTATCTATCTATCTATCTATCTATCTATCTATCTATCTAGAAATGAAAGAAATGGAACTGTCATGAGAGCTGTACAAAATTAAATTTCTTTCTGTATACACTCTGTGTATACAATATGACAATAAAGTTTGTCTAAGTAAGTCTAAAGTCTCAGTCCGTCCGTCCATCCGCCTGCCCGCAGGCATATATATGTATGTATGTATGGACAGAGACAGATATTTCTGAAAGTGAATACAGCACGTTGAATAAAATCGTATTTAAACACCTATTCAAAAGAACTGTCCACGCCCAAGACTAAAGGAAAAGATATGTCAACTGACCAGATGAGAAACACCTGCAGCCAATGTCAAGCAACTTGAAACAGGGAAAATAGAATTAATATTTGTTTAATGATTTTTTTTTCTCCTTAGAGCGAAAAAGCTTAAAAAGTATATTATAAAAGCCAAAAGTTGTGATTTCCATAAACGTATGTTATTTTTGTTCCTATTCCTAAGAAAAAGGAAACTAAAAGCAGAACCATGATTTGCATATTACAGTTTACCACAGTTAAAGTGGTGTTTAACACACATCAGGTATATGAGGAAAAAGATACTCCCACAGTTTTGCAATTAAAATGCTCAGTCTTTAGAACGGGTAAACTGCATAAACCTGAAAGATGAGATTTTATTGTAATCTCTGCAGTCACGGGGGAAGAGGTGGAATGCCTGATGATCACTGACACTTGGGAAAATGTTTAAAGCCAACAGTGGCTTACCTGCACTTGTTAAATTCTTAATTTCCACGAATTAGCAGTGCACAATGCTTTGCCCATTTACACTGTGTGATCTAAATATCTGTAGGAAGTCATGTGACATCAGTTTTTGTGTTCATATTTATATTAAAAACACTGACAGTCAGTTTAAGAAGTAAGATTGCTTTTCCCCCCAGTACTTGAAGAACTGGATCTTTCTTTTAAACCTTTACCACTTATAAGGAAGTGATCATGATTACCTACTCCCTTATAGTCTTACGTGTTAAATCGCTCTCCAGTTGCAGAGGGAACCAGAAGACGTAGAGTTTTAAATATGTGAGAATTTGTTATGTTTTATGATTTGTGCTTGATTTTTTTTTTTTTAGTTTTATGTCTTACACAGTCCCAAAATCTAAGAGAACATTTCTATCTTTCACAGAAAGGTATCATTAAATTGAAATGCGTCAAGGTGTGCACAAACCCATCTTTGAACCCACAGCCATTCAAATATACAAGTAGATGGGCTGTAAAGCAGGTAAGGCAAGGAAGAGGGTAATTAAGAGTGTTTTACTGGAATGAAAGTAACACAATGTATTTCCTGCTAGAACCTGCCAGCTAGTGCCAACATGCCCCTACTCTCGACCCTTATCCTTATCTCAATGTCTAAGCATCTAAACATTTGGAGTTAAGTAAAGGTACTTTATGCAAACATAATAAAATAAATCCAACTTTGGCTGTCAAAATATGAACATACCACCAAACTCCTGCATCTACATGTAAAGAAAATGTTGTAAGTTATAGTGTCTATAGTGTCTAAATTGTACAATCAAGAACGAAGAAATGGAAAACTGTCCCTACACCCCAGTGACCACCTGCACTCCACAGCCCTACTTGAGTGGTTGTATGATGAAGAGACAGAGGGAGGTGTCCTGGGATGTAAAGGAAAGGACAGAGGGCAGTCATCTACCAAGGAGCCAGCTTCCCATCTGAAACCTATTGGCCTTCCTGTTCACTTAGCGCTACCATGGGAGGGTGACACCTGCACATCCAATCACAGGTGAATGGCAGCAGCATAATGTGGCCCTAAAACCAAACTGGGAACTATCCAAATTCCACCAAGACTGCCCAAACTCTCAAACCCCAATCCCTGATATTCAATTTGCTGACCAAAGAAGGTTCTGAAGCCTAACTTATAAAAAACAAGTGGCAGGAAGAGCATGGCCCTACCCTAACAAAAACAACTGACCAGCTGGCCCTGCAACAAGAAAGTGCTGAAACACCTCTAGTGCAGAACCCACATAGAACATGGCACCATATTTCAGGCTTGAATCGATAGAAAACTCTGGGTTGATCCATTCTGTGATCTAACCTCAGTTATTAAAAAGATAATGTTACTGGTATAATTAGGCAATTTGTAGGACCTGAATAGTTGCATTGCAAGAAGAGTGGTTTTCATTTAAAAAATCTCAGATGGATAAGAAAAACACTTTTTTTTCTTATTTTATTATGAAACTCTTGTATGATCTGTTGTATCATATAAAAATTAGCCTTTAGAGATATTGATTTAATACCATGGTACCATTTACTGTGATTTTAGCTGATAGTTATCAAATGCCAAGTCTGTTATTATAATTCAAGATGATTAATATTTGCTATTGGGAAAAAAAAGCACAATTCAGTATTATATTTAACTTTTGCGGTGAAGTTGGTAAATGGTTATCAATTATGGATCCAAATATTGCCAAATATTGAATCATATTCATAATTAAGTGCTGGTAGCTCAACAATCACAATTCTATAGTTTACTTTAAATACTAATGTTTTGTGCCTAATGTTGACTAAAAATTGATTATTACTAATTTTACTTATAAAATAATAATATTAAACACTTGGCCTTGTCTTTCTTTTCTTAACTCTGTCTTTTCCTAAAACGATACGATTTAAGGAGCCACTGCTTCAACTATATCTGCTCCAGCTTTTATTTCTAAAAACAAAACGTAGCTGTTTAGCATTGTTTTATTTCTTTATGAAGCCACAAAAGGGACTACTGCTGCCATTAACCATCCGTGTGAAGCTTAAGCAAAAGTTCAGTCAAAAGATTCTTATCAGTTTCACTTGCACCACCTTTGATGTTGATTTTCTGTAAAAGAACCATATACTTCATTTATCTAAGTGTGTTCAGTTATTCATATCTTTATTCAATTCAGTATTCAATTATATACAACTGGAACACAACAGGCAAAATATAAAAAAGTACAATAAAAAAACAAAACAAAACCCTTTTCCTCAAAATGACCTACCGCACTGTATCACAAAATCTTGTTGTTCTGGAAAAACTATTATAAACTATTATGGTTAATTTTGTCACATC
This sequence comes from Cyprinodon variegatus, assembly GCF_000732505.1. NCBI lineage: Eukaryota > Metazoa > Chordata > Actinopteri > Cyprinodontiformes > Cyprinodontidae > Cyprinodon > Cyprinodon variegatus. The sequence continues at coordinate 19,554 of NW_015151111.1, forward strand.
TTTCTCAAGAAATTAAATGCCATTTCATAAAAATCAACTTGGATAGAAAAATAGCTTACCCAAATTCCCCTGGCTCTAGAAACATGTTCTCTATTTTTGCAATGAAGTGTAAGTGTACCTTTTTACTTTGATACAATATGACTTATTTAAAGCACCACCCAAAAGGTTACAAT
>NW_015151111.1:19792-24302 GCF_000732505.1 Cyprinodon variegatus
AAACTAAAACTTTTCCACTTGTTCTGGATAGAGAATGTTGATGGACGTAAACTATTTTTTTTCCCTTAATGCAAAATGTTTTTTTTTTTTTTTTTACAAATTTGGTATATATATATATATATATATATATATATATATATATATATATATAGGAAAAGCAATGGAGAGAAACCCAAAAGAAACTCTAAAGGAAAAAGTTTTTTTTTTTTTCTACATTTTTTCTTTCCTTTGTCGACTCCGAATAAAATCCAATTCATAACTTGATCAGGTAGCAACTGTCTTATGACAGGGCTTCCATGGTTACATTGTATGTAATTAATTATTGCAGTGGCTTCAAAATTTCTTCATATTGTTAGACATATTAGAATCAGCAGCAGAAATCTCAGTTGTGTTAAACTACCTTCATATTTTACCTTGGACTCTGGCTAGATGATAACGTTTTCAACTGGATTGCTATGTTTTAATATTATTAATATTGTAACATATTGTAATATCACATTTTCAATAGAACATTTGTCCTCAAGAGCAACATATTGTTTGTGTCCTGAGTACCACTTTCTCAAAAGGTAAAGAGTGTTGAAAATTCCATCTAAGGGCCATTAGCCCCAGTACCACTTAATGAGGTCATTTATTACCCTGTATTCTTTATGTTTTCTTATGTATTCACAAGCCTTGCATGCATGTTCTGTCCAAAAAGTGTGTCTTTGGACTTTAAAGTGCTTTCTCCATTTAAAGTATGCAAGGTACAGTTCCTGGTTCTTGTCCAGGAGATGCAGGTAATCGGCCAGCTCTTTGGGTGATTTGAAATCATCCACATGGATAAAGGCATCTCCTTGAACAAAGTTCTCATAGTTCTGTCTGGTTGTGCCAAGAACCACTGGCACTGTGCCCAAAGACAGGGGGTTGTACAGCTTTTCAGTGATGTAGTCCTTGTGGACTGAGTTTTCAAAGGACAAATAGAATTTACAGCTAGATATAGTAGGGTGGAAATCTTGCTTGCCGATGTATTTTCCAAAGGCTCGGCCGTATACATCAATCTTAATGTGCTTTTGTAATTCTCTGTAATATTTCACCCTTGCATAATTGGGGTTCCAGTTACTAACAATCCAACAGACTAGTTTGTTTTTGTTTGGTAGTACAAAGTTTTCTTGAGGTTCTACTGGTATAATAGATCCGTAAGGCACTTGGACAGTAGAATCTTGGTGGTAATTGACAGTCAGGTTGAACAAGTTGTTAATTCCAGGCAGCTTGGGTGAGTTCGTTGGGGACTCCATGTTCATCCAAATCCATCTCTGAAACAGTGGCCGTGGTGACTTTGGCAAGTTGGACAGGTCCCTATGAATGTCTCTGTGGTGGAAAAAGACTCCATGTGATTTGTTGTAGAGCTTTTTGTCTGCTGTAATGAAACAGCCCTCAATGTTAAAGGCAGAGCTACAGATGTCCATTTCTCGGTTGCTTCCAAAGGGCAGGAGCCAGACAAGAATGACTGTCTTGTTTTTCTCCTTTTTTTCCGGAGAAATTTGAGGGATGAGATTTTTGGAATTGGATGACTCATTCTTTTTGGTAAAGACATCATGGCCGTTGGTTACAGAATCTGAGAATTTTAACAGATGATTTAACCAGCCAGTGGAGGGCTTATAATACATTAAAAAGCCAATCACAAAGCATCCAACAATAAAAGTAGTGAACAGAAGGGGTTTGAGGATTTTGTGAAAGGTTCCAGATGACATGGTCTGTTCTGAGTAGGATACAGAAAAGAGGGAAAAGCAAAATCAAAAATATTTTACTTCATACTCAGTCAGCTAATTGATGATTACTATAGACACCTATCTAAAATATCTATTTTCAATGTAACTAATGAAACCAAGCTGTCCTAAATGTGCATCCATCTTGCATAGCAATGTAAAAACTTTCGATATAATATGAAAATAGCTTTTTTTAGTGACTGCTTAACATGCCTGTCAGCTGTATGCTGAGATCCACTAAGCCCTTTAAGAATCAGTGAACCCTGTGAAGTATTTGCTAGAGGAGAGCTGGGAGTTTGCAAAGGGTCACTCACTCTTCTCTAAAGAGTGTGGGCTGAGTCATCAGAGTTGCGGTATACTGAGAGTGGTTTGGTCCTCTGGATTCTTAAAGACTTTCTTAAACAGAGGAGCAAGGGAAACCCAGTAGATCTTAGCGAAAAAATTATAAATTAGTGTTATGATGCCGTCAGAGGTGTCTGCAGTGAGTGTGGCGGTGGATTCACATAGAATTCTTATACAGACCACGTAGGGAAGGGCGGGGAAGCGGCCAGCGGGGAGGGCATTCACTGCCTCACTCTTATCTCGTGCTATTAGGTAGAGCTGAGGTGTTGCCAAACAGCAACACCATATGGAGTGAGCAGAGCGGTGATCACTAAACTTGAACGAGCTTAACTTTTTTGTGATATCGCAACACAGCAGCCAATCAGGGGCTGATTAAAGGCAAATGTTTTTTTCACATAAAAGGGAATACAGACATAAATAATGTTGATAAAGGAGCAAATTAGGAATGCTCTCAAGAGGGTGTTATGTAGCTTTAAAAAAAGACATTTTAATTTAGTCCTAGAAGGACTATTCATCATCCTCCCTTGCCTCCAGCACAGACCCCGGTCTGTCACTGCCCTCTGCCCAGCATTGATGCCTTCTGCAGGGTTAAATTTACAAGGTAGTCCCTCCGAATCAGACCGAATCACAGCTGCATCTGGATGAACCAAAGTGGCCACTTTTTCTTGCTCTTTTTACATGCACAAACCTGTTCTAACGCACTAACCATTCAGTGTATTTGCTGAGATTTTCTCACGTCATTGGGGTTTCAGCTTTAGGCAGCTGAAGCTCTACCTATTTGATGATGCAGTACAGGGTGTAAACACTGTGTATCTGAAATGCAGAGCAGTGAACTACCTGAGGGGCTCCCAGAACTTGCTAGTGGTGTGAACGCACCATAATACTGGGGTTCTCAGTGTATGGTCGTCTGTTTACCCACAAGGAATTAAGTCCGTGGCAGCACCATTAAGAGAGGCATTACCATGAAGTTCAGAGATGTATTACAGGGGGAGACATTAGTTGGGGAAAAAGCAGGTTTCAAAAAGTTCTTCTTATAAGAATAAGGCTTGGACGTTGCTGTCTGACCCTTGATCTGTGTTTGATTGGGAAAAGGACTGATGAACTCTGGTCATGCTGCTTTTTAGAAGCAGATTAACTGTTCTATAGGGAACAGAATTGTTGTTTGAATGAGAAGTGTTTAAATACTCATTAACAACAAGATGCAAATGAATTATTGAAAAATTATAAATAGTGATTTCCAGATTTTCTTAATTTGATTATGTCCCTTACAGCGGACATGCACCTAAGAGGAAAATAACCGACCCCTCCATGATTTGTAAGAGGAAGAACTTGTAAAATTACTGGTTGTTCAAATATTTGTTTCCCTCACTGTAAATATTTTAAGAACACCCTTGCAATTCACACCCAAGACTAAAGGAAATGAGATGGTTGACCTACCTGATGGGAAACTCCTTCCACTGATTATTTGTCAAGCAATTTGAAACTGAAAAACAAAATAATTACAGGTTTGTATTTTTTTTCTTACTATTGAAGAGTTTATTACATCTAATATAATGGCCAAAAGTTAGGTTTTTTCCATATTTATATCGTATAGATTTGGATATCATAGATTGATATTTTATGTAAAAAGAAAAAAAAAAACACATGTGCAAAGTTAAGTTAAAATTCAGCTTGTGCAGTGTGTAATTCAGCAGTGTATGATCAAACAAGACACACTACACAGTTTTACAGATATGCGTTGCACATATTGGTTTTGATCTTTGAGATATATAAAAAACGGTTGGACTAAACAAACCTGAAAGACCGGTTTAGCTAAGCCTCTTCCAGCAGGTAAGAATGGATACCAAAAAAATTAGAACATACTTTTTTTTCTATTAACCTTTCTATAATGGACATATGCATTAGCTTAAGAAATATAAGGGTTTTTGTTAGAGAACTTGAACAACTAGATTTTTATTTTTGATCTTGCATCACTGATAAGAAAGTCAAGTAAATGCAGCTCAACATTATAACATACAGTAACTGTAGTCTGACACAGTCTATCACTATTAAGTTGCATTGGGAACCAGAAAAGGTTGTTTCTTCAGGAATATCTCTTTCATGATTATTTATCTCATATGTTGTACCAGAAACACAATTAACTTTTTCTCATATATATAAAATCACAAAATTTAAAGAATTAAATATCCACAGATACTCCTAGTTTTAAGTTGTATTCCAGTTAAGTCAGAGTTACTTACAGGAATAGATAAAATTACATTCAATTCAAAATACATTATTAATCCCGGGGGGAAATGAAATGTTGCAGTAACTCATACGTTTTTTTCTTTAAACAGGTGTTGATAGCTGTAGGCATGAAAGATCTTCTGTATTGGTTCTTCTTACATCGGATCTGCAGAAACCTTTTTGTGTTAAATGGGTCA
>NW_015151111.1:25227-92472 GCF_000732505.1 Cyprinodon variegatus
CTGTTCCTTCACAAGACTACTCTTCATGGTCCAAACACATGCATGTTTGGTTGACTGGTCTCCCTGAACTTGTGTGTGTGTAAGAATTGCAACCTACTTGTATTTGGATGTTGTCCAGTGAAACCCAAACACATAAATCCTGCCTGAACTAGGGGTTGAAAAAGTTGATAAATCAATAGCAGATGTTTGATAGGAATTGCATGCAGAACAGAATGTGAGGGGTGCAAATGTTTAGCTTAAGTATTAATAGGTCTTATTATTAAAGAACTCCCAAGAATCTTCCATTTTCTGCCCATTTATGTAGAATTCATTAAGTAATAAATGACAGTAATAAATCCTGAGTTCTACCAGGATACCTAATCTAGCAGGTTATAACAGGCTATTACACTACAGGTGAGAGGGTAATTCCAGCAACATCTGTAATGATGTTTACATTTCTCAGAAATGACCTAATGTCAACTGCACAGTCCTGCTGTGTTTTACTTTAAGAAAGAAGAGGTTTGCAGGGGACAGAGCCCATAAAGTGACAAAATTAAAAAAGTAACAAAACTTAACAATTTAAAAGGCAAAAAAAAAAAAAAAAAACTGCATCTCAGGTTGCTTCTGGGGTAATTGTCTGTGTTCTGCATCTACTGGTGTAGGGGTTTGTTTTAAAAAAATTCTATCCCATTCAATGAATTAAAATAGCTCTAGGTTGTTCCGTTACTGTGAGATTCTTTTTCATACAGTTAATCTGGTTATGTATTCCTTTTTTGGGGGCAAGAAATTGTATCCAANGAGATTCTTTTTCATACAGTTAATCTGGTTATGTATTCCTTTTTTGGGGGCAAGAAATTGTATCCAACATTTTAACCCCAACCAAAATCCTTCAGGTCTCTTAAACCATTATTGATTTGTTTGACTTTCTAAATGTGCTGTCCTAAGGAATCTATTTTTGTTTAAGATCTTATTTCTTAACTTACGCAAATCATGTTGATTTGTGTCCAATCTAAATGTTGTATGTAAAGATATTATTCTACTTTCACATTTAGTGTCCCATTGAACAAGCTCCACCTTTCAATACTACAGGAAGACAAGAGGAAATTAAAGCCACGTCAGATCTTGTGATCATTCCCTTAAAACTGTTGCACATTGATCCAAACCACATATAATAACATTGTTTTTTTAACCCTAGTTAAACAAATCCAGTACTTATAAGGATATTTTGAGGATGTTCTAATGTTTTCCACTGTGACCACCATAGAAAAGATTGCAGCATTTAAAATCAATCAATGTTTGCAAAAATTTAAATCCTTAGCCTTAGGTGTTAATGGTACTGACACTCAAGACACCCAGCTTCCTTCCAATTGTTTTTTTGAGTTGTCAAGCAATTTATGAAACATTTTCAAAAGTGTTTAAACATATTTAGGCAAATGACTTGGTAATTTCCTACTATCACAGTTTTTTTTTTGGTTTTTACAATCTGTTTTAACATTCTGCAAAACAAAACTGGAATCAGATTTCCCAATAGGAGTCTCACTTTAGAGATGTATGAGTACTTCAAATTTAGATAAAACATTTTCAATGTTTAGTTTTATCTGGTACAGCAGCAGACAAATTATTAAAAAGTTGGTAGTGTGGCGGAGAGTGAGGCATGAATAATGTCAACTGTTACTGCTCCAAATAGATTTTGCTTTTGTATCTGTAGTTCAGCCACAACGAAATGATGACATCAAATACATAGTGTTGGCAACAGCTGAAGGTGAAATGTAGCAAAAAGAACACTGGTAAACTTAATATGGAAAGAGACCACCAACAGCCCAATGACTGGGTTAAAAATCTTTATAGTACCAAGTGTTTGCTGACACCTTCATTTGTTAACAAGCACTGTGCCCAATTTTCTTGAGTTCCTTGTCCAGCATTTTATAGATCTCTATCTGCTTGTATGTTCAGAAGGCCTGACTGAGACACACTGGAGTCATGGACCGCTACTGATTCTGCAGCCTTATTTCACAAAAACTTATATTACCGCATTGTCTATATTCTAGCTGGGACATTGCTACGATTTGGAGTCTGTCTCACTTGCTTCCTAAACAGGAAACACATGGCCCATAATGACGGAACACACGGCCATGTTTTACTTGCCCCCCTTGCCAGGATAAGCATAATCTTTGTATTTTAAGTTTGTCAATGATTACGTAAGGTTCCCATCCAGAAGAAAACCTCCTGATCTGAATAGCTACTGTAACACACTAGGTGTAATCATGGCCGAGATCATAGTATGTCTGCTGACTGCCCTGACCCATCCTAACACAAGGTATCTAAACTTTATGAACCTTTATTAGTTTTTCCAAAAAAGTAAGGTTGGCTATTCATCAAATAATCGTATAAGATGCATGGCTGCAGGAAGTGGGGCAAGCACTCCCTACTGGTGCATGTTTTTAAAAGATTTATTAAAATACTTTGCACTATGGAAGCCAAAAGCAGTCATGTCCCTCCGATACTTTTTTGAAGGTGGTTTTCTCGAGAAAAGGAGATAATATATATTTTTTTCATTATTATTATTCTATTATTATTAATAATTATTATTATTATCATAATTATTATTCTTATCCTCAGGTAACACAGAGTACATGTCAGATTAAATAATACTACTTCAGCGATAGTTTCAAGGTGTTACTTTATTGTATGTCTCGTACCATGTCTGTTGGTTGTGCTGTTCTTTTTACATCTCGTTGCAGGTGATGAAGCAGAATGAAAACGTTTTATCATTATCACCTTTCTATCTCCTATTTCTTTCTTTCATCTTTCACCTTTTTTTCCCTGTTTTTCCTCTTCTGTTCTACTTACATAGCAGTGTCCATATAATCTGTAAAACTCCCTACATAATTATAATAAAGCAATTTATATGCATGAAACAAGCGGAACAATATGGCAATAGCCCTACTGCTCCACTTGTGAAAGTAAAATCTGTTGGGCTCTTTTTGGCATCAAGACAATTATACTTATTGCTATATTGCCAGACAGGACACTGTAAAAAAAAAAAAAAAAAAAGAAAAGGAGATAATTTTTTCTTTATCTAAGCAGACACACAGCCACAGCAGCAGGAGAGGATTATAAATGCAAATAATGGCAGCCTATGTGTAATCCTGTACATAATCCTGTGGTTAACTTTTGGGTAAGCACACAATGTTTTTGCTTTGATGATTTGCTTCCACTTCTGACTCAAAGGCAATTAGACCTGGGCCTCCGGGAAAAGTCTGTTGTCAGGAACAAGTAGGAAATTTGGCACAGAAATGCATTTCGGATTTTTTGGGAAAACCACAACCAGTAAAGAAGAACACTAGTACCGCAACAATGACATTGCAGAGACCCAGAGTGAGGAGACTGTCAGCCTGCTTCTGATGGCAGTTGCACCAGCAGGGCCAGCCCCAGATTCAAATTTCCTTCATAGTGTTGTGTTAATGAAATGCTTTCACGTTCTGTGAAACCAGCTATATATTTATTTCTCTTTATTGTATTTGAATAGGTCTGCAGGCTCATAGGAGATTTTTTATCCAAATAAAAAAACTAAAATTTTCGCAGCACCCCCTGTTGGAAATTACTTCCAACAGCCCAGATAAGACGTGGTAGGCAAAGTCGGGGCTTTCCGAAGAATGGCAGTCGTGAATCGGTAAAACAAGCTAGCTGGCAAATTATAGGAATCCCACCCTCCAACAAGAAAACTTTTTAAAGAAATTTTGTATTACATCTCTGCAGTAGCCTATATAGCTTGCTGTATTATTATGGCACCCAAGGTGTCATTAAGCCCTACACCATTTGCTTAAACAGACAGCAGTCACATGACTGCAAAAGGTCTGTACCCTTTTCTTTTCTTTATTTCCTTGTACAGCTTGTACTGACTCTCAAAATATGTAAACTGAGTCAAACATGTTATATCTAACTCACAAATATTTGGGTAAATGTCCTTTGGTAAGGTGAAGAAAAAAAGCACACTTACTAAAGCCCTTTTGCTGTTGTAAGACAGTTTTCAGGATATTTAACCCCTTTTATTATCAGAGATGGTAAATGTGTTAAGCACCCTCTCATGAGCATATGATGTGATCCAATCTAAGATACCATGCATCTACACAGGGTTAAACAAGGTTAGTTAGGTTAGGCACTGCTTACATCATTATTGATCTTACTTAATTTCCTTCATCCATTTATTTTAATATTTTATTGTATAGAACTGTCTAGGAAGGCTGCTCTTTTAGATATACCTTCTAAAATATGCGTTTCATTTATTAACCATGTGCCTACCACAACTTTTGTGAGACACTTTTGTATAAAGTAGGGCATTAATTCATAAAAAGGTTTATTTTAATTATGGAAATCAAAGGTTTTTGCCCAACTACTATAAACTGCATTGCAGCATTCTATAACCAGCAGTTGTAGTATCCAGGCCAGAGCTGTCAGTCTGGTAAGAATCTGGTTGTTATTCAAAATTGTAAAGCTGACTAAAACATTCACATATCGAAATGACTAAAATGCGACTAAAACTAATAATAGTTTTCGACCAGAAGACAAACACTAAGACTTTATCTAAGATGGCTGTCAAAGACAATACTGAGAGGCTTTGAAAAAGTTGTAAATTGTTGTCTTTTCTACTTCCTCGTAGTTTGGTGTTGTAAGCTTGCGGTTTGTCCTGTACGGAACCATCCACAATGGGGGAAAAGCTGCACAGAGTATAAATGCTCAAGCCGTTGTGACGGGTGGCTCATTTTCCACACAGATTGTGTGTCAAGCATACCTTAACACAACAGGTAGCTTAAAGAAAAACAAGGGAACAAAAAGCCATTTTACAGTAACTCATACAACCATAACAATAAAAAGAAATCTTATCCGAGATTCTATGCGTATACAAGGGATTGAACACACACAGTACCTATACACCTCACTTAACATGATAAAGAACAGTCAAAGATTTTTTTTTATATTTTGTCCTTGTAAACCTGAATGTGTAATTGTGATTACATGTTTCCACCTTGTATGCCGATAATATTTATTTATTTATTTATTTATCCACATATAAAAATGTGTCTGCTTGCAGTGGAAAATAGTATTCAACTATTCACCCCAGTTAAATAAACAGAGATCGTTGGATTTCACTCAGTCGGCACTTTATTTTCTTATCTTTGCAAAGAGAGAACAGTTCATCATACGGCCCTTATGGCACGGTAATCTGCCCTGTTCTGATCTAGACAGTTTTTCTCCCTTACTTATAATGAGAAAAAAGCTGTGAAGGTTGTCAGAGTCAAAAAAAATGACACATACTTTGGTTAAACAATAACCAATGACTGACCTGAATTAACCTTTACCGGCACAATAACAATTCTTGAGAAATAATTTGGCTTGTTATGGGATAAGTAGGTATTCATTGTATGCAAAACACTTCTCACTCAGACGTTTTGTGGCCTTGCAGGTGAAACAGATGGACTGAAAATATTTTTCAATGGATAAATAACATAACTAAATATATGAAACAACAGAAATCTAAATTTTCTGAACAAATTCTATTTTTATAAGTGTATTGTGTAAAAAAAAATTTTTTTTTTAACAGCAGATACAATTCTTTTTCTAAGGTGTTATAGAGATGCAAAGCAAAAATCGACACAATAAAACTCCACAGAAAGCATTCTATATGGAATTTGACATATCTCTGCATATTTAATAAATTATCTGTTGATGCCAAATTTAACAATCGGAAAAGAGAAAATAGGGTTTTGACTGATGGGTGTCCTGTAGTCCTGTAAGCAAACTATATGTGTTGAACGTGGAGACAGCTTCCAGATAGTCAATATTTTCTTTTAGTGAAAAACCAAAAATAATTCTCTACACAATGTTTAAAAATCAGGTTTTCAAACAGAACACCATCCTTCAAAAAATAGTATTCTATTCTTTTCTATTCATTCTATCTATCTCTATTTTCCCATTCTGCAGTATTTATTTGCACGTTTAACTTTATGTTCTCTCTGCTTTTTGTTGTCATAGTAGCTTCACCTGGTCTGTTCCTGTTTGATTAAGACTCAATTTGGGAATGTAATATGAGCAGGGCTGCATTAATCATCACATTTGTTTTATAGATATTGGAGTTTGACCTCATTTTCACTGTAGCCTTTTTTCTATTACCAACATCCTTCATGAACAGCACCTGTCACCCCCCTGCACCAGGAGCATATATATATATATATATATATATATATATATATATATATATATATATATATATATATATATATATCCCCACAGCCTGCACTTTGGGTCCCTGAGCATGACCCTTAACCTCACACTGCTCCCTGGATGCCGCTAAGTGGCAGTCCACTATGGGATAAATACAGAGTTGAATTTTTCCAATGTGAGATCAATAAAGTACATTTTTATTATTATTATTAGACGTCTCTTTTGTGATTCAACACTTGAGCTCGCAGAGCAGAGCTCTGAATGTATTTCAAGAGGAAAGCTCAAACACACTACCTCATATATGACATCATGGAACAATAAAAAAATGAAATTTGACATCATACCAAGAGGAGAATTTTGGTCATGCACAGAGTTGTGATTCAGCACAGAGAACAAGCATTACACCATTGTATAGATGATGACTGAATAAATTGTAAATTGACTGCATTTATAATGCTTTTATAGCAGCATTGCCTAATCAAAACATTTTTATACTAAAATTATTTTTCATCCAATCACGCATAAAATACATAACCTCATCAGAAGACAACTTTCTGTTAAGTGCCATATTGGTTTTCATTTATCCATTTCACACTGACCGAAAAAGCAGTTTAAACCCTGGAAAACAATCAGATTTTAGTGGCAGTGGGAACAGCTCAATGATGCATGTTTACCAAGGTCAAAAGAACTGCGTTAAAATTGCCTCGACTCTGACCAGCATGCTGTGGGAACACCAGACCAACTAATTACGTGACACCATTGAACGCAACATACGGACGTCAACACACCGCGCCAGTCATGTCTGATCTAACAAGCTGAAACAGCTCTGTTTACATCCGAAAAACACGGTGCAGCTCTGATAAGAGAGATTCGAACAGATAATAGAGGTAAGAAATAATGCAAACTTATTATGCTCTGGCTTCCTTTCATGTTGCTCTCCATTGTTTACTTTCCTGATTTTTGTTGCACTGGCGACACTAATAACACTAACCCTTTGTGATGCGTCATCAGACAGGCAGCTGTGGCGAGGCAGAGGCCAAGCAGCTTGCCATCTAGGAGTTAGACCATGCTTTTTTTGCCAATGGGAAGGAAGCCAAAGGACGATTGTTAGCGGGTCGACAGATGTTTGAAAAACATGTGTTAACCCAGTATTTTCAGTAGGAAAGAGGTTTAATGAGACTTTCATGTTAAATAACTACACAAAACCTGTATGACTGTTGTATACTTAAACCAACAATTTTTGCCAAACTTTAGCTAGCCTGTGTCTAACAAAGAAATATACATACTTTTTTAAACTAAATTCTTAGACACCTTGTATGTTTTTTTTTTTTTGTTTTTTTTTTTTATTCCCCAATCTTTATGTTTTGCTATAATCTCACTCTTGCTGAGCAAGTTCAGATAATTTTTCCTGTTTTTCATTATCTCAAATGTCAACAGTTTTGCAAGAACATTTGGAAATACATTTCTGGATAACATTAAATAAAAATTTTTACATAAGTAATTACTTTTAAGGGAAAGAAAAACTTAAAATTCTGTTATTATTATCTAGTATTTTTTGTAGTCCTGCAATAATCCTTCTAATTATAATGCTCTTGATACAACAATTAACGTACTTTAAATAACAATTATTGATGAGGGTAGTTGTTTTTAAAATATTTTCACATTCTGAAAACCTTTAAGTCCATTTATGTGGTGTGCTACTGCAAGATCAGTACTGGCATTGGAGTTTCAGCAGTGTCAAAGTAGGCAAATGCAGGTGATTTGTCTTGTCAAACATTCAAGCATCCTGATTTGGTATTTAAAGTGGAACTTGAGCTTCCAATAGGAAACCAGTTGATTAAGCTTTAGCAGATGACATGTCCCTATTGTTGAGTCGGAAAGAAGAGGTAGGTTCACATCCGTGTTTATTTTTTTCCTAAGGTGGATCAGTGACTGAAGAGGAATCAAACTGCAAAAGTATAAGTCTGAGCCTTTAGGTATATCAGGCATACTATTGGGATAATTTTGCAACTACTGCAACAAAGTTAAATTAGTATGTTTCCAATTATCTTTTATCACCTTCATGTACCTAACAGTGAGATAGCTTTCCCATGTATAAAGCAGATAACATAGTTTCTACTGGACCCACACTTGGATATGCCGCTCCACTCCCTTCTTGTTAAAAGTCACAACAGTTTTTAATTTTTTTTGTTAATTTAAATGTTTGTTATTTCGAGGTTCGGTAGGGACATTACTTTCATATCCAGATACATAAAACCTGAATTAAATCGTGTTTTTTTTTTTTTTTTTTTTGCAGAAATTTAAATGTGTTCATTTACTGTTGCATTCATTTACTCAACTTGTTCCTTCCTGGTATTTACGGAAAAAAATTACACTGAATAAATTTACTGTCCGACAGGTTTAACTGAACTTACCAAGCAGTAACTCTTAAGAAAGAAGTGTCTGCAATGCTTAATGGATAAAAGTTTGGTATTTGATCTGAACAAGTGAAAACTGAACACATTTCTTTCATTCTTTTTACCAAGATGTATAAAAATCGATTAATTTCAATTTATTTTCAATGCAAGCTTTGTTAATGACACAGAAACCTGGTCTACAGTAGGAGTATGAATAAAACTATACAGATAAAAATAAAAACTTACTTCACAACTAATTTTAATTATTAGTTTTTTTAACACATTTAGGCAGGGATGCAAGAGCCTCATTTCAGGTGTAAATCTGACTGAGCTAATCTTGTAAGAGATACGGGTTTATAACATGCAGTTCTGTTGGTTTATGACCCTACAAATACAGTGCCTTACAATAGCTACTCTGGCTCTAACACAAAAATTAATAAACATAATGTGCAATACTGCTGAGGTTAAAACAAAAAAGGCAGAGAGTGAGATTTTTTTTTAATTTTTTTTAAACCACAATGCACAATAATCAAACTATATATATCATATTTCATAAAACATTTTGACTCAAAAGTTATTTCTGTTATATTTCTGCCAGTGGCAGAGCATACACCTGCTTATGATTTCCTTATCAATCTGTATGTGATACTAAACCCACACATTAAAGTTAAACAAAAAAACTGTCCTTCGAGTTACTCAGTTGGTAATAAGCCTACTTCGCTCTCTCTCCTGTGAAATACTATGTTAAAGAAACTGTCCATAAATCCTTTGTCCCTAATTTTACTTTGCCTACCCTGTCTTTGACAGTTCTGTTCACAAAATGTTGTTATCTCTTAGTTTTTTATTCATCTTCCATTGAACAATAATCCAGTATGCTAAACATTTCAGAGAAACTTTCTTACACTGTCTCTGCCACTTCCGTACCTGCCACCATATCCCCGTACCTGCCTCACCCAGAACCGTGTAGCCACTACATATCTCTATGTGGAAGGACTCTATTCAAAAATACGAAGTATAAAAAAAACAAGGGAAAAAAAAAACTTTCACTCTAAGGTTTTGGTGTGTTGTAGAACAATTGATTCAGTTCAGTTAGTAAATTAAATAGGGAAATACAGAGAAGGAAGAAAGTTACAGGTCTGTAATATTTTTGTCTTACCTTCAACAGCAGACAAAGAGGATGGAGACAGCTCAGCGGACAAGCGTAAGATATTGTGAAAATACTCTTTGGTCTTTGGAAAGTTTCACATTACAGACACACCTTTAAGCTTTTTTTTTTTTTTTTTATCACTCTCCACGCCCCAGACTAAGGGGTGGACTTACCTGATGTCCCTGTTTGTCAAAACACCTTTAAATGAAGACTCCAAAATGGAGAATATGTTGCATGGCAAGTTCTGAAATTTTAGGGTCATTTTTTCTCTTTACAGATTGTTTATTTCATATATTCTATTACATAAAGGGTATAAATGGCACCGTGTTTTAACTTAGACATTTTGCATTATTAGACTTAGTGTTGTAATATAGTAGTCAAATGCAGTTTTAACTTTTATCAACGACATTCCGTTTGGCTCTCAGGTTGAAACAAGTTGATTATGCAGAATCCTACACCTGGCAAGCAGCTTTACCAGGAAGAGGGTGGGTACACTGGGGGAGCAAATAAGTCAACAGAGAAGTCATGGCATGTTTAGTGTAGACCTATAGTGCCTTGGGGACAACATGTCAACACCTGTGAGACTTTTACTAGGTACTAATACATACTGCAATGCTACATAAAACAACATTTGCAGAGTTGTGGGACCTGTCTTTATTTCTGTCTATTTCAACCTCTTAAGTCCCAAGGGCCTCTCCTGAAGTTTGTGCTTAAAATTACATACCCATATATAGTTGAGGTTTTTCCAGAAGTTACATCCATCCATCCATTTTCTAACACGCTTATCCCGAGTGGGGTCACAAGGGGTGCTGGTGCCTATCTCCAGCAGCCATCGCAGCCAGCAGTTACATATTATATCAAAAATAATTTTGAAATCAAAATAAAGGTGGCCCTTGGGAGATTCCATCAGATGTGCACACATTAGTTTCAAAAAAGTGAATGAGAAAATAGAAAAACTGGAGGATTTTATTCACGCTCCACATTAAAAATTGCCTGTTTGAGTTGCAAAGGAGATTGAAATCCTTTTTTTATTCTGGCTGGTTCCACTGAAAAAAAAAAAATTAAAATTCTGTGTTTAAAAAAAAGGCAGATTCCAATGAGACTGTTTTTCTTCTATACCACTCTAGCATTCGGAATCATTTTACAATGTTCGATGTAGAGACACAAGGCTTGTGAAAGTTCCGTTTTGGGTGAAAAGCCTTAATTTTCAGATCGCTGAAAATTTTACAGATCACCCCCCAAACACCTGACATCATTTGTAAGTTGGTTTTTATGCTAAATCTAGTCGATCTGTCATAGTCTTGATTTAGTCCAGAAATAGTTGTTGAAAATTGGGCTGTTTTAGTCAAGGCTGATACTCTCCCACCTTAGTCCAATCATAAACTACAATAGTCTATTATTGGACTAGTGTACACCTGGTTCTGTTACTGGCTGGATGTGCTCTCTTCATCCTCTGATGTGGGAGCTGGCTCAGAGCTTGTTTGCCTGGCTGTGTGTTTCTTGGATGGGCCTTTTACGGTTGCTTTTTCTATCTCTGCTTCTGTCTCCTTCAACCCAAGTCGGCCTCGGCAGATGGCCGCTCACACTGAGCTTGGTTCTGCTTGAAGTTTCTTACTGTTAAAAGGCAGTTTTTCCTCTCCACTGTCGCTACAAGCATGCTTAGTGTGAGGGATATCATCGATGTTGATGCAATCAACTGCTTTTCCAAATTTTGAAACAATTGGACTGTATGATCTGGTGAACTGTAAAGTGCCTTGAGATGACGTGTTGTAAATTGGCACTATATAAATAAACTGAATTGAATTGAATAGTTTTCAACTGACTGAAAATTACGGTATTTAATTTTTCAACCAAATGTAGACGCTGTTTGTACGTAAATCATGCCGTCTTTTCAACCCATTTTTGCTAGATGGGCATCTCGAGACCATTCTAGCACTTGCATTGAAGGATTTATTTTATATCATGAATGGTCTGTCAGTAGTATTATCAATATGGATTTCTTTCCATCAGTTCAGAGTATTATGGCGTGCTGCATTTCACTGCCTGAGCATTAGTGGGGCTGTTCTTTGTTGCTTATCACTCCCTGTAGTGCTTTTAAGAGTTGTGGCTGTAATGACCAGAAAACAGGAGGCCCAGAATTCAAACAGATACAAAGAGAGACATTTAAACAGTTTATTGATATATAAAACTGCCGCAGGTCGGGAGGGAGTCACGAGAGTCAGCCACCGGAACTTCTGGAAGGATATTGGACAGATAAGTGACCAGACAGAAACAAAGGGAATTTTTTTTTTTTTTCAATTTAGAATTCTGGTTTACTAACCTTCTCAGAGTTTGGCAACAAACTTTAAAAGTTTTTGAAGAATCTGGTTGGTGTGGATTCCTGAATCTGTCCAGATTGTTTTGGAGAAATCCTTTGTGGACATTTACTCATTGGTCCCGTGGAATGCACAGGGTCATATCTGTGACAGCAGAGACAGGCAGAATGATCAAGGAGACAAACCAGAGTTCCGAATCCAAGAGTCAGTCCAGAGTCAGAGCCTGGTGATCTGAGATTGGACGGGCAGGCAGTCCTGGAATAAACTCACCGATGCCTCATAATTATCTGACCCCAGTGAACGATCTGAGAGCTGCTTATATAGTCAGGTGAATCTGATGGAGATGGCTTAAAAACAGGGTGAAGCTGTCAGCTGTGTTGAATACTAACTCAACTTAGTGGCAAAAATCATGACAGAGACAGGATTTGCATAGGCTGTTCAAAACATTCAAAACTTCCTCCTTTCTATACATATATCTACTTTCTAAATCAAACTGTCTGCTTATGCCTCTGTCTCTAATACGCATACTATGTCTCAACTGTATGTTCTGCTCACCTGTACTGTCCCTGTTTTTCTAAAAATGGAGCCAAGGCGGAAGCTCAACTTAAGAAACTCATTGCTCTCCTACATCCACCTGCGACACAGCCAATCAGCTTTGAACCATGCCTCCACGAAAGCCAGTCGGCATCCAAAGTTCATCTTAAAAAGCCTCCGATCCGCACTTGACTGCTCCTGTGGACAGGTGACGGATGCGCTATGTGACTTCATTCAGATGACATTGTTTCAACTTACCTCCAGCCCCTCCTCCACCATCGTAGCTAAAGCTTCATCAGAGTCTCATTCCACTTCCCCCCGGACTCTTATTGAGTTCCCTGTCTGATCTCAACTGGTCCGGCAGAAGACCGCCATGTTGAGCCTGGATCTTCCAGAGGTTTCCCCCCAATGGGGAGTTTTTCCTCTCCACTGTCGCTTCATTATTGCTCATCATGGACAGGGTCTCTCAACCTGTGTTATCCAAACTGGTCTTCCATCTTTCAGGTCCCTGAGTGAAGCTCTACTATCAGCTTATGCAGTCCACTGGATCTCCCTATAAAGCTCCGCAGACCGTCTTGCTAACCAGCAGTCTACAGTCTGACCAACTTCATCTATCTCCACTCCACCCCCAGTTTCAAGCCTGGGGGGAAACAGCCCTATTCTTCGCTCCTGTTCATGCATATCTATCAAAATTAAACGCTATGTTTCCTGCTGCGGTCTGAGTGCCAAAGACAATCTAATTGTATCAAGAAATTTCTCCTAATTGTCTTTTCTCTTCATGTCAGTTTTTCAGATTGAATGATTGAATTATCCTCTTCTCTTTTAGGCTACGTTTACACTGCAGCCTGAAGTGACCCAAATCTGATTTTTTTTGCCCACATGCGACCTGGATCTGATCTTGACATGGCAGTCTGGACAACACAGATCCGATCTTTTCCAATCCAACCCAGGCCACTTGGCTATGTGGTCCTGAATCCAATACAAATCTGATCTTTTCAAAAACGACCTGTCTCTGAATGGCCAGGTCGCATTCATCCGACCTGAGTGCCATTAGTAACCGACGTAGGTCACTATTCTGCATCTTGTTGCACAGAAGCGGCAAGAAAAACAAAAACCATGGGGTACGATGATGGGGAGAGCAGTATATTTTTTAACCATCTTGAAAAGATTGAGGTTTTAAGGCTTAGAAAGATCGCTAGATGCGCTCCAGCATTACATCCATGTTTACTTCCGAAACACAGAGCATGCTGACTTGTGATGCCATTGCATCCTCTACTGCGCATGTGGGACACAGAAGCTGTATGAATGCAGTTCACACAAGAGTGCACATACAAGTCGCATATATTTGGAAATGTGGTAGGCAACGCAAAAAATTTGGAATTGAGCATCAAGGCCTGCAGTGTGAGCGTAGCCTTACTCTCTTTCATCATCTCTCCCTTTTTTCTGTTTTCTCACTATGTCTTAAACATGATCGAATCTCTCTGGCTGAGTTGCTTGCTGTTTTCGTCTCTCTCTTTTTATGGTCAATCCCTGCTCTTTCAGGAAGCAATTCCGCATTGTTTTTCAGCCAATTTATAATGTTTCCATTGCTTCTTTTTAGCTTCTGGCTAAACCGTAATTCTTTGAACATGATTTTGCCATTTGTTTTTTGTATAAAAAAAAATTGAGATACAGTTTCTGCCATTTACTTCTGCCCGCATCTTCTATTTTTCAAGAAGACAATTAGGCTTTTCTGTTTTCTGCTTATTCCTAACACTTTAAGTTTTTGTGTCCAACTTCAGCGTGTTTCTGTATTCGTTTTTTGTCCTTATTTTACATTTCTTCAACTGCTGCTGAAGCTCCTTGAAAATGTTATTAGCACCCAGAACAATAGAAAGATGTTTGGTATACAGTCTTTACCTGCTTTGTGGGTCAACTGTCTCAGTGGGTGACAGAAATGGACGGTGAAAGCAGGAGAAGGGTGGACATGTTTGAATCCACAGCCAAAACTTTTCTGGCCTTCTTATTTTCATGGACCACAAAGGACCCAGTCCAGGTAGACCGCGTTCTTGGGGGATGCAGCCTCTTAAATCGAACACTGTCTGGATGACCTTATATGAGGAGCTAGAACTAGTTAACCTGTCTGCTTTACCTACAAGATGAGGACTAACACAGGCAGGTACAGACTAACACAAACAGCTGCACACAGCCTCAGCCTTTTCTTATTACCTATTTTCTCTGTGCCTCTCAAGCTTCGTAGGAAGAGTAGTTTTCTTTCAAATGGAGATGTATAGACCATTTAGATGTCATTTAGGCATAATTTTATACAACAATACTCACTAATTGTATAGACTGTTTTATATTCTAACCTACAAAATTCTAACGAAAATTTTAAAGTATAATAGACTCAAGCCATTGTTGGTGTGTGGTTTCTTTTAAATGCACAATCATAGTAAAAAGTAATTACATTTTTAGCTATATGAAGACCAACTTTGTCAGTGTTAAATGATCAGGAACAAAACCAGTTATTCAAGTCTGGCAAAGAAAATACACACATATCAAAAGTGGAGCAAATGACTTCCAAATATTAAATGTTGGCATTTCTTTATCACTGTACTTTTGTACACTAAAAGAGGGCAGGGCCAGACTGGGAGATTTGTTTAGGCCAGGAGTCAGTCATGTAACAAGGCCACCCTTTGTTACATCACTGACTGACATGACTGATTTCTTAGGTAGTAAAATAAAATAGGGCTGGGATATATTTTGATCTCTGAGCTTTTATCAACCAAAAAGTAGATGTTTGGGTTCACCATCAACTTTGACACAAATCCAAACCAAGCAGAGGAACAGACTAGGGTGTAAAGAACAGCCTGTTATTGGCTGTTTTTCACACTGAGCTATCGGAGCTCATCAAAGCAGCTCAAGTTTTTTGATGAAAACAAGTTAAAACTAATTAAGTCAGTCTGACTAATTTTTGTTCTGCATTTTGTTCCCCAATTCATCAAGTTGAAATGTGATTATAAGGGAGTTTCTCAGAGCAGCTCCAGTTTTATAAATACTGGTTTATAATATATTTTGTTTTGTATTTTTGGTTCGATTTCTTATATATGTCAATTGATACAATTGACATATATGTATCCTGATGGATCAATACATGAGATGCCAAACATCAGCTCCTGGTAGACAGAACAGTTGCTTAATGGCAAGACACTTGCACAAGTCTCCATCAAATGTGGCATATACCAAGGAGATGCACTGTCCCCACTGCTGTTCTGTATAGCTCTGAACCCCATCAGCCAAATAATCAACAAGACTGGCTACGGATACCGACTCAGGAACGGGGCCACTACCAGTCACCTCCTCTACATGGATGACATTAAGCTGTATGCTAAGAATGAGCAAGACATTGACTCACTGATTCTTACCACCCAGATCCAGCACAGACATTGGGATTTCATTCGGACTTGAGACGAGTGGTCGGATGGTGACTAAGAGAAGGAAGGTAGTCCACACAGAGGGGGTCTCACTCCCAAAAGTAACAACTGCTGACATTGAGGACAGCTGCAAGTACCTCAGAATCTCACAAGCAACTGGCAACCTCAAAGAGGTGACAAGGAAAGCGGCTACAGCCAAATACCTCCAACGACTAAGACAGGTTCTAAGAAACATGCTCAATGGCAAAACTAAGTCTCAGGCAATCAATTGCTACACTCTACCAGTAATCAGATACCCTGCAGGAATAACAAGTTGGCCAAATGATGAGATACAGGCCACAGATGTTAAGACACAAGAGCTCCTAACCATGCACGGAGGGCAACACCCCAGATCCAGCACCCTTAGACTGTATGCTAGCCGTAAGGAAGGAAGCCGAGGACTAGTGGATGAAACATCCAAGACAACAGACAATGCACTCAGTGAATATCTCAGACAGTGAGGAACAGAAGATGAGCTAAAACTGGATTGTTTAGTCCAGGTATCTCTGACCAATATTATCTGGTTAGAGGTCAGACACACTTGGATTGATCAGTCTGTTCAGTAATAAAAGATAACAGAGGCGCAAATGCAAAAATTACTGAACAAATTGGCTTTAGTAAACAACCACTGTTAATTTGTACATGCTGTCATAACAAACTGTAAAAGAAAAAGGAAAATAACAGAAACAAATAACAGAAACAGTTTTATACTTGAACATCAGAGTCGATTAAACCTGAACTAACAGAATAAACCATTCAGTATTTCTTGAATGTCTGGACATCCAAACTTAAACTAAAAAAGCCCCAAAACCTCCCAACCCTATCCTAGGTATGCTATTAGAAACAAAGGCTTCACATCATTCAAGCTGGCTTCATGATATATACACATTAGAGACTGACACGGGAGTGGATTTTCACTCCTGTCCCGTCCCACTACCACAGAAAAAAATTGTGTCCCATCCCGATCCCGGGCCAGAGTAGAAATCTAAATCCTGTCCCGTCCCACTCCTGGTGAAATTACTCCCATTCCCATCCCACTCCCATTCAGAATGACTCCCGCTCCTGCACCACTCCCATTCTTGTTGTCTTCAAAAAGATTTCTGCCAATACATTGAATCTGAATTTCTTTTGAGCGCGAGTGAAAAACTCAGAGCGGAAGCACTGTTGGTTTTTGGGTTGTGTAGTTTTTTTGACTCGCATTATAGTGTAGGCTTCAAGGAAAAAAAATACAAAATGGCGGCGCCAGTACTGGATTTTTTTTTCTTTCTATTTTATTTTAATGGCATCGATCATAGTTTTTTTTTTTTTTGTTACTATTGGTTTGCTCCCGCTCCCATCTGCTCCCGTTAATGTTTAATCCTGTACCGTGCCAATCACGTGATCGTTACTAATACTGACTCCCATCCCACGGGAACCCCACGGGAATCCCGTGACCCGTGGGATTCCCGAAAAAATGTCAGTCTCTATTACACATTACAGAGTGCTAAATTTCAAAATATAGCCCTGGATTTGAAATGGGTTGTGGCTATGTCTCTACTTCCCTTCTAAGGTAGAATGAAAGATTTTACTTTGAAACTGCAAATTATTAAAAATATGCATTTTTAATTTACCGAGTTTAGGGTTGGGTTTGTCAAGCTTAACTTTTCTATGTGCTGTTGTAAAATGCCAAATGGTAAGGAGGAAAAGAAACATGACTCAATTATTTAGTAAAGGCCTGTTAAATACACCCATAAAATTAAAACTAAATGCATATCAACTTGGTACATAAAGAAATATATTGTAGCAACAGAGACTATATGGGGAAACAGTTGAACTGAGATAGATATTTACAATAAGGAAATAGAGTATCAATTACCTTCCTCAATGAATTTTCAAAAAAAAAAAAAACAGTGATGAGGGTGATTTTCTTCAATGGTACAGAATCCACCTCATCTTTATAACTGTTAGGTTGTGGCCAGGTAATGCTTTGGATAACAGTCTACAAAAAATAATTGATATAACATTTAAAGTGAGGGTTTTAACTTTTTGTTAAATCTTTCATTGTTGTGTTCTTAATGGTTCTAAATCATTTTTTTTTACCTGTGAGTAAAGCACCTCACTAGACATGTGGCTATATCTGAAATAGTTTTCCAGACTCCTGTTTCTTTTAGACCCTACTTTGTTTAATTGGCTGCTTAACACGGTGAAGCACTTGCAAATAGAGTTGATGCTATAAAAGTAAACAAGTGCATTATTTAATAGGAACTAGAGCATAAGCACAGATTTAACATAAAAGCACAACTTCTAAAACAAATGCAAACAAGATAATTTATCAAATAATGACTGCATTTCAAAGGAGCTCCTGGAACAGCCGCAACACATTTACAAAAAAGATGAAAGAATTTAACAATCACATACCGGTAAGTAGTTGTCACCAGGAAATCCATATTAAAAAAGAACTCACTAATTTGGGAAGAAAAAAACGACTCAAAAGCTTAGGGAATCAGCACACATGACACCTGATCTTAAGCTTAATGTGCCATGACAAAAAATTTTGTAATTCATACCAATGTGAAATTTCTCACCAGGTTACTCGGCTAACCTATTGTTTCACAAATGTCCTTACAAGAACAGTCCTCCAAGGTCAAGGACGATGCCACAGTATCAAAGCTTCCACCAGTCAACAGAATCACTACAGGCAAACTGAGTCCAGTCAAGCTAAAACCACTGTGCAGAAAAGAATGATCTATCATACGATCAGCCATCTCAAAAAGGTTGCTGTCCCACAGAACAGCAGCTGCAGAGGGAACCGTATGTTCTTTTTCCCCCTCAAAAAGGTTTATAGGAGCAGTGGAGCCTATATACAAAAAGACAAAGAAAAATTTGTATTATGTTTAAATATATGCTTGATCAAAGGCCAAAATCAGTCCTGGAGGCTTAGACTTTATTTTGATTACATGAAAAAATGAATTGTTTATTAGAAGTTTTATTTACATGTCAAATCTACTTTGATAAAAAAAAAAATGCTTTATTGATCCAATAGGAGATTAAATGTTTCAGTAAAGTTTAATGTTTTGATGAAACTGATGTCCAAGGAATAGGTTACAAATAAAAAATCTCCTAAAAAGTGTTTGACATAGGAGGATAGTAAACACACGTACACACATTTGTCACGCTATCCTTGAGCGGACTTTCCATCGCCTTCCATTCATACTGCATTCATTTCTATGGCATAACCATTTTCCAGTTTCTTGTATATAGAATACCTACTTAACCTAAACTCAATATACACTTTAGACCTAAGCTTAAGCCCAAATTGCCCTTGTCCTACTGGGAAGCAATCATTGGACTCTGCCAATACCAATAAGTCCACAAAATGTAGCATGTTCCTGGTAAATTCAACTCCCAAATCAAAAGTAATCTCCAAACTGTTTAGAGACGCCATGCAGATCCAAGCTGAACAGGCTGAGACTGCTGTGGACTATCCAGACTCAGAAAGCCAGATGTGAACAGGCACTAGTTAAAGCTGGATTGCAGGGTGCTGTTATACATCCTGGACAGGTCACTCACCTGAGATACCAACTCTCAACTAACTTCAGTTCCCCAGTTGCTCTGTTTGAAGTCTCTGACCCTAATACTAAATTACAGCTGCTTGATATTTATGATGGACTAGTTAAAGATCATAAAGGCAAACGACCATATATAGGTAATCACACAGCGACTTATATAACTTTAGGACATTTGACAATATTTGAGAGTATCTAGTCTATTAACAAAACAATAGAGACAGCCACTCCAACAACAAATGACCCTAACAACTGATTAAATTGAAGCAGAACAAACACTTAGTGAGTCCACATCCCAGCTGTGCAACCCACCAAATTGATGTGAGTCATTTAAGTGATGAAAAGCAGTCTGTTGTAAGACAGATGTTGTATGAAGAGTCAAATGCATTCTCCCATAATGAGGATTACATAGGATGGATCCCCAGTCTTCAGATTAACATTACATTAAAAGAGGACATCTCAGTATAATGAACATACTCCGCTATTCCCAAGCCACTCTACAGGGAAGATAAAGAGTATATTCAAAACCTTCTGGCTAAAAAGTGGATAGTCAAGTCTCAATCCCCATATGCAGCTCCCATGGTTTGTGTGCAGGAGAAAGACTAGGCTCCTAAACTAGAGGACAGTGCCAGACAGATGTCCCTCCCTCGCATTTAGGATCTTATTGACACACTGGGGGGATACTGTTGGTTCTTTAAGACCAGGGGAAGGCCTATTATTAAAGCAATATTTTGGTGCTTTATAGTCAGATTTTGGATGGTTTTAGAAAAATGAACATTATCAGCAGATCGTGCTTTTGTTATGGGAACGACACGAGGCTGTGTAATGGCGGCGCTCCAACATTCCTCTGATAGTAGTAGGAATAGGATCCCAGACATTATTTTAAGGTTAAATACTTCTTGTTGCCGTAAAAAGGTAATTATATTGAAACTTTGTTTTGCACATGTAAGATTGTATGGGGGAAAAAAAAGGTTTGATTAGAAGACCAATAAATAGTAAAAGTGGATATTAGTTCAGTTGATACTCAGGTAGTTAACAAAAAGAAAGCTTGTAAATAAAGACACTATAAAGCAAGGCTGCATCAAACCAGAACACACTGCTTCTCGTCTCATCATTCCCCCTGTTTATTCAGAGAGAGTACTTCTGCTGCATGTCTGCCCCCCTCTAGAGCGGACCCGTAACAATAGCATGTGTAATTGGTTGTCAATCAGTATCGCTTCCTAAGTGGACAGTTTTGATTTCACAGAAGTTTGATTTAATTGAGGTTATATGGTGCTTTTTCGTGTTCCCTTTATTGTTTTTGAGCAGTGTATATGTACATAAATATAGATAATTTGACATATATAGCAAGCATAAAATGGTCAAAGACGCTATAAAAAAAAACAAAAAGCAAACAATAAGCCTTATGTGTTTCTCTGAAATTTTCCTGTTTAGGTCATTAAGGATTACTAAAGTTACTGTATTTCCAAAAAGCTAGAATAATGAGAAAGAGATTTTTATTACAGAGCATCTAGAAAATATCCATATTACATAATTTATTTACAGTATGATAGAGAATTATTCCAATTACATGAACCTATTTACCCTAAACAGTTTACACTTAACTGCTGGGTACTATTTCAGCGGCTGCATCCTCCGAAGGACCAGATCTACCTGGACTGGGTCCATAAAAGTAACGAGGCTGGAAGAGTTAGGCTAAAGAATTGAACTACTTACTACTGTTCTGTGTGCTTATTTCATTTTTTAGGAGAATGAGCAACAGTACTGTCAATGCACGCATCAGATATTAGATTCTGTGCTTAAATGTTATCTAAACCTTTTTGTATAGGGATAGATAAAACCTTTAAAAAGAACAAAAATTACCTGTGACATACGACTCAATAAGCCATTTAAAATAACAATTTTATCTGACTTATTAACCATTTAAATTAGACTATTACCATTAATGTAAGATGAAATTATTTACATAGTTGTATTATATCCTGCCTCTACAATATTCACCACTGTTCCTCGCCATTTCACTTTTACCTTTGAGCATGGAGCAGCTGGCTTGTTTGGACTCCCAACAAATACAGGATATCCTAGGCCACAGAGGATACATTGGCCTGTCCTTCAAAACCGGCAGAAGAAGGCTGCCTTTGTCAGCCCCATAAGGAGGAGCCTTACTATCTAAACAGGCCAAGGTGCTGCGCTATGACATAATCAGCTGACTAATCTGGCCTTTGGAGGACACAGCCACTGGATTTGATCTCAGCAAATACATCATTAATTCAATGTAAAAACACTTGTTTGAGATTGTTGTTAAATTCTTAAACATAGAAGACTAAGAATCCACTTTTACAGTGTGTTACAGCCTTTGCTTGATACTTACTTGCTCTACCTTTGGCAGCAATCACAGCTTCAAGGTGGATCAATTAAAGCTTTTTTTGGCAGCTTGGCCCAATCACCTTTGCTGTATATTCCTTGCTTCAACAGGTTGGTTTAGAGATGCACAGCCATTTTCGGATCGTTCCAGAGAGGATCAAACTGATTCAAGTCTGGACTCTGCTGGCCTAGCCATTCCAGGACATTCTGAAACCACTTGTTTGGGATCTTTGAGGTGCACTTGGGGAACTGCCCCCATCTAAAGTTAAGAATTCTCTACAGAAGGCTTTTACCCACAATTTACCCACAGGCTTTTACCATAGCATTTATCTTTCCCTCTATCCTGCCTGGTTTTCCAGTTGCTGTGGCTGAACAAAATCCCAATTGCATGATGTACCATGTAGGTATAACGTGCACCTAGTAAAAAGCAGTCCATGGTGTCCTCCATACAAACTTGGCATTCAGACCAAAGAGTTCAATCTTTGAGGCAAAAGATGTGCTTGTGTGTGTAAGACAATCAGGATCGTATTATCAAGTTATCTTTATTTGCTTTTTTTATGCTTTTATCTTCTTGTATTTTAATGTAGCACTTAGAACTGGACTCTGCATCCCATATGAACAGAACTGAACTTTACTGCCAGTTTGCACCAGTATTATTTTGCACTGCTAACATTCATTATTCTGCACACTTATTTTATATTGTAATGTTGTTTTTTCACTTTCAATCTCATTGCATTGTTGTGAGCTGTATGCAACAAAATTTAGTATTTTTGTGCACTCTGTGCATACAAAATTACAATAAAATTTGTCTAAGTCATTAGAGGGGAATAAATGCTACATGGCCTCCAACCTAGAGCAGCAATGGAGGAAAGATGTTTCAGGTACATACACAAGGCATGATCATCAGATGCACATGCTCGAATATGTGCTTGTTCTAAAATAATCTCAGGCGACGCAATTCAAATTTTACCCATATGTTTATTCTCTCCATTATACTATTAGACATCTACAGTTAGAACACATTTGGCAAATACAATGGTTTGGCAAATACCTTGTTCCAACTAGCTGAATGTCTTAAAAATAGGCATAATTCGATTTTTTTTTTAAGGAGAAATCACACACATAGACTTAATCCCATTCAATGTACAATACAGTTTTTCGACCCATCAATTCTGTGCCTTTAAAATAACCACATAAATCCTGCTGTAGCTTCCAATGCTATAAAGACAGAGCATATACCTGGTCTGAGAAGAAGAGAAAAAGTGAGACAGACAACATTCACGACACAAACTCCTTTTCTTCAAAATTGTCAACCACTCTGAACAACAAAGCTCTATTTTCATAGAGGAGAAAGAACTATACATTATGAAACTGTAAACAAAATGTTCTTTAGTGAAGACCAAGAACTTAATCTTGAAATAAAAAAAGCTCCATTTAAGACAACCCATAACCACAGTGAGTTACACAACTTCACATAAATAAAAAGTGCTATTTCTGTGCTGCATTTTGGCACACCTTTCTGAGTAAGGTCATACCAGCAGGATTTCCACCTGATACAAAAATGTTTGAATGTAAAAATAATACATGCCCACATCACCTGGCACTACAAGCGCTGTTTCTGATCTTTTTCACTTCAACTGTTTCTCCCTTTTTACTTAAATTTAAAGTATCTCAGCTCCTCAAAACATCTACCCCTGAAGTTAGAGCAGAATGATATTCACCGTCAAACCACTGTTATAAAGACATCTTATCTTTAAAGATATATACAACACACTCTACTTTTCTTTCATTAAAGCAGTTGGAACTTCATACGATCAATTATCTCACAAAACAGCCTGGATTGATTAAGCTGAAGCCTAAGTTTATTACAGTTATGCACATGTTTCAAAATGGATTCAAGGGCCGTGATTGTAGTAGAAAAGTGAGCTCATCATGCTTTTCACTTTGCCCTTATGACAGTGAAGAAGTATCAGTTCTGACCGAAAATATTTTTCAGGCTTTGACCCCAAAGAGCTGCCAGTTTATCTTGCATAAAATGTTAAGGTTTTGCTCAGAATGTTGTTTAAAAAGAAAACTTATGTGCAAAATGATGATGTTCATATTGAGATGAGTTTGGACAAAACCCAATTTTACAGCTTTTCATGTATGAAGTAATGCAATTCCACTACTATGATTTTAATTGTTGAATAGTGCTGCAAACATTTTCAAACACCTTATCAGTTCAACTCTGGGTGATGCTCTACATATATGCGCTACTTCAGAGAAAATAAAAAATAAAAATGTAATGGCAAATATATCTGCCCAGTTTTGCCATTAATCCAAAATCTGTATTTATCCTCAAAACTGGATAAATATTTGAGGTAATATTTTGCGACAAGTGAGGAATACAGATATATGATCACTCAGTTATGTCTTGATTTTTATCTTTATATTGTTTTTAATAGAAAGATCACCAATATGAAGTGCTTTGACCCTCCTGCTCTTTGAGTACAGAGCAGGTGCATCACGGTGCATAACAGATCTCATTACAAGAGGCAAACCATCCAGCCTTTCTATGCCCAATTCATAATAAAAAATATCTATATCTATAGATATATCTATATCTATACACAAACATTCACACACATAAATATGGATTGTGATGCACCTGCTCTGAATTACTCTTATAAAGAACAGTAATAAAGACTAGAAAATGACAGAAGGGAGGGATATTTCCCTTACTCTTTTCTTCATTATATATATCAGGACTGGGACAATTCTGAAATTAAATTCCAGTTGTTAAGACTGCACAGGAAAATTCTAGGTAACAGGTTTTATAATCAAAGCCTTACTTCTAAAATTATCAATATTTCCCTACAAAATGTTCAGAAGCATATTTTTGAATTTGCAGTGCAAATGTAAATTTACAAAAATATGTTTAAAGACAGCAACAAATTTTAAAAAATTCTGCAAGACAGTGTTTAACTACTCTTTATATTTGACTTCAGTGCTCTGCATAGGTGACTTCTTCACTATCACAAATGAGATGGATTTTCTGCAATGCTTTGAATATTACATCAAAAATGTCCACTGTAACTTTTGTCTCAATGAGTAGCCATTTATTCAGTGTGCTGAGTTCAACTTTATATAGAGTGTATCTGTGCTGCATTGTCCATTCAGCACCATCAGCCCCAGTACCATTTGTTAAGGTTATTGAATGCCCTGTATTCTTTATGCCGTCTCAGGTAATCACAAGCCTGGCATGTGTGCTCTGCCCAGAAATTGGCTCTGTTTACTTTAAAGTGCCGTCTCCATTTAAAGTACCCAAGATACAATTCCTCATTTTTGTCCAGGAGAAGCAGGTAGTCCGCCAGCTCTTTCGGTGAGTTAAAGTCATCCACATGGATAAATGCGTCTCCTTGAACAAAGTTCTCATAGTTCTGCCTAGTTGTACCAAGGACCACTGGTACTGTGCCCACAGAGAGTGGGATGTAGAGTTTCTCAGTGATGTAGTCCTTATGGATTGAGTTCTCAAAGGACAAATAGAACTTACAGCTAGACATAGTAGGAATGTAATCTTTGTCAGCGATGTATTCCCCAAATGCATGTCCATATGCATGAACCTCGATGTGTTTGTACAACTCATTGTAATATTTTACCCGCACATGTTCTGGATTCCAGTTACTCACAATCCAGCAAACCAGTTTGTCTTTGCTTGGTGGTACAAAGTCCTCCACAGTCTCTGCTGCTACAATAGTTCCATAAGGCACTTGGATGTCAGAATCTTGACGATAATTGAGAGTCAGGTTGAACAAGTTGTTAATCCCAGGCAGCTGGGCTGAATGGGATGGAGACTCCAAGTTCATCCAAATCCATTTCTGGAAGGGCGGCCTCTGTGATGTCGGCAGATTGGACAGGTCCCCAGCAATGTCTCGATGATGGATGACAACCCCATCCGATTTATTGTAGAAGTTTTTGTCAGCGGTAATAAAGCAGCCCTCAATGTTAAAGTCAGAGCTGCAGATGTTCATTTCATAGGTTTGTCCAAAGGGCCAAAGCCAAACTAGAACAGTGGTCACATTTTTGTCACTCTTTGCAAAAACATGCTTTATATGGTTTGCGGAATCGGATGACTCTAATGGACCATTTAACCAGCTAGTGGATGGCTTGAAATACATCAAAAATGCAGTCACAAAACATCCGAGAATGAAAATAGAGAACAAAAGAGGTCGAAGGATTTTATGAGAAGTTCCAGGTGACATGCTCTGTCCTGGAAAGACACAAGAGAGAGAGAAAAAAAACACAATCAAAAGGATATTAATTCAAGATAAGAAAGTTTTATCTGTTCTCATTGCACAATAAATAAAATCAACATTGGGCTAAGAAGCTTCTTCCCCAACTGTGCCTTACAGACCTGTTGGCAGCATGCTGAGATTCCACACAAAGCCCTTTGTGAATTTTGTGTTTTCTTTTAACAAATCTGACGTTTTGGTCAGGGAGATGGACCTTTGCTCTCCAGGAGAAAATACAGGTTCTTGATGAACTAATGAGGTTTGGCTGATGTCACATTAGCCGGTCTTCTCAAGGAGTCCACCTTCATGTCAGCATGAAATAAAAGACAATACAAATTAACTGGTTATGAACAATCAGAGAACAAAATGTGGATTGTATGTAAAAACAGATATAGATACATACAGTTATGGTCAGATTTAGACGCACTTAATGTTATGCTGAATATACTAACTCTTTTTCTAAGGTTAAATTACATTAAAATATTGAAACTGGGTATTTTCTGTATGAATCATAATTATACAGTGAAGTTTGTCAAAGCACTCTGCTTCTGTTAAAAGTTTCTGTAACTCATTGGTAAATTTTACATGGAACAATTTTCATACCTTTTGTTGTCGACCTTGTTTTAGTAATATTGCTTGATAAAGCCTTTTACAAAATTCTACACTATAAATAACTAATAGAAGCTGGTACGATCCAGGCTGATGTAGTATCGGGTCAGTATCATTGTTGGCCAATTCTCAAAGGTGCAATATCCATATCATATTGGAAATGGAAAAAGTTGCATCAGCAAACCCCTATTGTACATAAATAAAGGATGTCTAAATAACAAAACAAATTGCCTACAATACTTTTCAACTGTTTTCCTTGTAGTTAAAACTTGCACTTACTCTCCAACAGGAAAATGCTACCCCAACTTAAATTAATTGAATCAATTGGTAACAATAATTGACTCAAGTTGATACAGCTTAATTTAAGAATATAAGAAAAATTAAATACATTAGACTTAATTCAATTACTTTTTCAAATTAAAGCAGTTAATTTGAGTTTGAGTGCCATTTTCTTTTTAGAGTGTACCACCTTGGCTGACCACAGTGCCAATAATCTAATTTAAAAGTAAAAGAACTGTGAATGTCAGGATTTGGTTGTGGTTTGAGGACCCAAATGCAGAGGCAGAAAGGCTGAGGTGATTTCTTATAGTTGTAAGTGGTGAAAACAGTAAACAAAGGCAGGAACCCAAAAATCCAACTTAAAATGTAAAACAAACCAGAACAATGGAGACATCAGGGGGAAACAACCAGCAACAGTAATGAGAAACCAGCAAAGAGTGACAGCAGAGGGAAAGTATATATTGTCTGACTGAACAAAGGCAAGGCTAACGAGCTGATAAGGAGCAGGTGTGAGTGGAGAGCAGTCTATGAAGGAGCTAGGGAAAGAAGACCAACACAAGAGGGCAAAAAAATAAAAACCAAAGAACTCATATATCCAGAATATACAACAAAATATGAATTAAACCAATAAAACATGGAGCAAAGTAAAGCATAACAGAACCAAAACCATGACAGTGAAGGTTTATAAAATATAATTCTCATTAACTGCTAGGACATTTACCCCTTTTTTCCTATTAGCTGTGGGACATTTTTCCACATTTTTATTCAAAGAACCTCTTTTGTCTTGCTCCCACTTTGGTCTCAAAATTTTATCTGTTTCATGCAAATAAATGTGTAGTTGAGTTGTTTACTGCAGTTAATATACTGAGTGCTCACAATATCTTCACAGAGCATTACATTTTTAATGATCCCCTATAAGGCTTTGGGAACCTGGTAGGACTTCAGCTTTGCCAGGTTGTAGGAGCTCAATACACCAACATTAACCTAAATGTATCAGGAGAGTAGGAGACTAGGACGCCAAGGCTAGACTTCATTAAATGCTGATATTCTTATTATATAGTATTCTATGCCTCATCATATGTACAACTCTTCTTTTTAATCCTATCATCTTTTATTTTAGTACAAAGAATTCATTAAAAGGCAATATAAATCAGGATCTGATTAGTATAACTCATTGTAAAGGCCTTTAGTTGCAATATCTATATTCATTCAAGCAAATCCTCTTACAAACCTAAATCATGCTCTCTTTCAGCAGCAGTAATAAGCTCTTTGGTTTATATAGACCGCATGCTCATACATTCCTGTTTTGGAATCTGGTATACATAGTAATATAAGTAGTAGTTAAAAATGATTAAAATAGG
Source organism: Cyprinodon variegatus (assembly GCF_000732505.1). Lineage (NCBI taxonomy): Eukaryota > Metazoa > Chordata > Actinopteri > Cyprinodontiformes > Cyprinodontidae > Cyprinodon > Cyprinodon variegatus. The sequence goes on from NW_015151111.1 coordinate 53,702, forward strand.
AGCTAATATAAACCAATAGAATATTTGGATTATTTTTAATCTAGAACAACTCCAGTGATTATTTTAATCCAAGTGTTGTCATTTAGCTGCAGTTAGTTTTTTAAACAAAAATCTCTTTAAGCCTTCTATGCATAGGCAAATATTATAAACTAGAATATTGCAAAGCATTGTCATGACTAATATAGAATACAATCAATAATTTTAATAAGAGTTACTACTGTAAATAAAAACAGAAGCTTTGTTTCAGATCCCTCATCTGTGAAATTTCTACGTCGGATTTGCTGAGATTTTAATCTCTCTGGTTGTTACTGTGTGAGATGGTGACCTGCTTTCAGATGTGATCCAAAAGACCTAAAGAGCTTTACATGCCTTATGTATAGCTGATGACAAAAACACAGGAAGAAAAGTTATTTTTATTTAGCCTATCATCTTGATATAGTGTTTTAATAAAAACTCCCTCTACTTGTTTTCTATTACAAAATCATCACTTACTGAAGTAAAAAGTGGAATGCTAGTCCTAATATTTTACTTTTTTAATGTATTAATTTTTCTAGACAATGTACATAAAAATCCAGACAATAGGTTTATTGTAACCATTGTCTATTTGTTTGATATCCAAATGGGCAATAAGTCTTATAATTCTTAATGGGATATACAAGTAAGCCCTTGGTAAACATACTCTTAGGCACATTGGTGGGGGATAAGGAAAAATAAATATTCTTTATAGTTCAACAGTGGGGAAATTAGTCCTCTGCCTATTAGCCATCATGCCTTAGAGAACAGTGAGCATTACAGATCTCAATCAGTGACAGTCTGGAATGACTCATCTCTCGATTACCAACTTTCTTCTATGTGATAATTCCAACAATAAATGATCTAGGATTTTCCTTTTGTTTTCACTGACAGTCAACTTCGTACTTTTAACTTAGAGATATGCAAATGTTGTATCCCAATTGTCTTTTATTATGTCTGTACAGTAATTATAACATAAAGAAAAAACTACATTTTTTTCCGTATTGATATGATTTTTTCCCACCTTCTGCATTTGTGGGAAAAAGACATGGCCAAGGTGCCTTAAGGTCATATTCAAAGCCTTCTTACTGACTTTTTAGGTCACACTAAATGGTCACTTTATTGCACATGCTGCACATTTGGCCCCACAGTAGAATTACATTTGGCCACTGAGCACGCACAGCTATTAAAAATCCCAAATGCTGTGCTGTTGAGTTGCCCTGTTAATCAGGACCAGCAAATCCATGTCGTCTGTGGATATTTATTAGCAATGTTACCATCATTTACACTGGGCCACCTTTCCCATAGAAAGCCAAACGAATGGTGGAAAAAAGCATCACATTTGACAGGGTGGAAGTCGATTTTTCATTCACAAGGGAATATCTTCTCGTATGTGTAGCACGCATTGCAATAACCAAAGAACCAATGGACGCTTTTTGAAACTGGGAGCCTGGAGGGTATTTATAGGCTTCAAGAGTACAGATTGTTTGCTACATAGTTTATACATGCAAAGGTACATTTTCTCTGGTACAATCAAACTCGTAAATCAAGATAGCACCCCACAAGAAACCTCTTCACAAGGGCAGCAGTGTCAGGACCAGTATTATATTGGCCCAGTTTGGCATCATATAATTTTATAAGAGCTCTTCACAGCTGTATAAATTAAACTTTGGCCATATCCGGCTGACAGGCATAAGTCTGATACATGACCTATGAAAATTCTCAAGTACTATCATGTGTAACAATAAATAGCAAAAGGGCAACACAGTTTAATATGTCATGTATTTGGCATCAAAGGTTTTGTTTGTTAACTTTCATTGACCCATTAAATAAAAACCATAAATTTTGTTAAGTAAATGTTCTAGTTACCTTTGTATGTGTTCCACTGATGAATATGTCCCAAAACATGTTTTTCATTGTAAAATAATGCTTCCCCTATTTGTATTGCTTAACTGGTTTAGCAACAGTGACTAATTATTCCTAATGAAATAGATTGGTAAAGGCTAAAGACACTTTTTCTTCTACACACATGGTAACAGAAATAATTAAAATCTAACTGAAGTAATAAAATATTTTTAAAAAATCTATAAAAACGAACAAATAAGTCAGACATTGTTTTTTAACAATGCTCAAAAAATTCCTTGAGCTTGAATTTCACCTTTCATCTCTAGAAGATTGTTTGGGCTCTTTTGTAATCATTCATATTATTTATCTCTTTGATTTGTCAAATTTCTTCTTGCAGCCACTTCCAGGAAGGTTGGCTGCAATCCCATGGATCTTACATTTCTGAATAATATGTGCAGTAGTCAAAGAAACAACAAGCTGCTTGGAGATGGTATTATAGCTTTATCTGTAACATGAGACAATATTTTCCTTTACTTCCTCTGGTCCATGTGGTACATGCCATGTCATCAAACAGCACAACGTCTGCCTGTAGCACTATATATAGGCTCGCTAACTGATCAGAAGATTGTAGACACTTATAATTTCAATTCAACACCACTTGATTAAAAATGTCATTTTGGCCACATAATTTTTTGTCTTTTCTTGGGGTATCACATTTTTGTCCAGGCCTGTTCAAATAGTTTTTTTATCCTTTTGTTGAAGTGTGATTTAAAAGCAATATCTGACTTTAATTTGTTAATTTTTATAAAATATTTATTTTTATAACTCACGCCAGATTAAAGGTATTTCTGAGACCGCTGTGGGTTTTTCTTTCATTATACGAGAATCACCAACAATTTTGTCCTGTTGCGTATAGCAAAGGATAGAAATTATAGGACAGAAGAACTGAAAATATTTCATCAGAGACCATAGAACTAAACATAAAAATCAAGTTAATCAAGTAAAGCTTTAATACCTGTCTCCAAATTATTATTTTTTTCACCCAGAATGCCATGGATAAGTATAATAGTATATAAGTGGCAGCCGGTTTGAGAATGTATAATAAGATTATGGAAAGGGTGCTTAAATTTAATTTGCATAATTCTTTTTTTTGTTTGTTATTTTTATTTATCTATTCTTTTTTTATTATTTTGTTTTGCATAATTCAAGCCAAAGGTTTTGCTGATAGGTGATTTTTATATTCAGTGGAAAGATAAGTTGAAGAGGACAGCCCTCAAAACAGTAGTGAATTACATTTTTATCTATAAAAAAATGTAAAATTATGTGTTATGACTTCACAACATTTATGTTAGGAGGAGTGAGTAGATTACCTTTTTGTTCTGGTTTATTCAACCTGGGAAACCAAAGACACCACGCTTACCTTTCCAATAGGTAATAAGTGGTACTTAGAATTCACAGGTTGCACATTCAGTAATTTACTGTGTGCGTATTTTGACACCTTTATTCATCTGAACTTTTTTTCTCGCCATATAATTATCCAGCATCGACTTTCACAGTTCAACTGGTTTAAACGCAGTGAAACTCAATCTTAATCTCCAAAGAAATCCTGCAGTTCAGTTTATTTTCACTGACTTTGGTTCCTACATCTAGGTATTGTGAAGCCCATCTTTGCAACTGATAATTGTATAAATTGTTAAACAGTCCATCTGACAACTGAAAAAGGATCCATTGCTGTTTTTCACACAGGTCTTTAGAGGACGATTGTGTTGCTGTCTCACCTCCTGTCTCACGATTGACGGCAGACGAGGAAGATGAATGCTGCCTTTCAGAGAGGCGTATGAAATTAGGATTATTCTCCTGCTTTTGGAAACTTTTGTCTGTTGGAGACTGCTTGGAGGACGATGCTCATTCTCTCTGAATCTATTTAGGAACATCCTCATCTTCATCTGCATCCACGACTACAGGAATAGAGGGGCGGAGCTACCTGATGGGATCCACCCTTCAGGGGATATTTTTCCATCACCTTGAAACAGAGAACACAAAATAAGATTATGTCAGAGACAAGGTGATTAATGAAAGGCATATTTTTTAATCTCAGAATAACTGTGTACACTTTGAAAGGGTTTGATGTGCATATTACTCATATTTATTCATCTACATAAACAAAACTGTTATCAAAAGAAAACATTAAATATATTTTTAAAGCATTATACTTTATATTCACATCAATAAAACATCTTGAAAACACCTAACCTGCAATAAAAAAAAGACATTACACATCGTTTAACCAGACATCTAAAAAGCAGTTTTGCACCGGTGTGCCAAATAATTTTCACAAATAATGGCTTTGATCTCCAGGACACAAACAAAATGCCCTGATTGCAAAAACCACAGCCTGTAAAATAGAAATCAGTTTTAGCTCCTGAGTTTGAAGTGTGTGGCTGTTTTTTTTTTTTTTTTTTATCCCAAGGTGAACAATTAGATTTTCTTTGTAAGTGCTTTGTCACAAAGCTAATAAGCTTCTCAATCTAATCAATGCGTCATTAAATTGTTTAATAATAATTGCAGTGGAAATACATTACTAGAAAAGTTTTTCAACCCAGTCAACAACAGACAAAATTTTAAAACAGCTTTACAAAGATATTTTTTATAGATTAGATGTATATAAAACTTCCAATAATGGCCCTGGGATTGACCTAAATAATTTAACATATATAGTAAAAGCACCTTGTCTAAACATAGACTGTAATTTGTTAATTTAATAAAAGTTCATAATGTCCACTAAAATGCCTGTACCACAAAAATGATCTAAGCTAAGGGACAGTTTGTTAAAATAAGAATATTTACCATTAATTTCAGCAGGTGAATAACATGATCTGCCAATAGGATGAATATTTATACTATTCACCTGAAATAAGAGACTGCAGTTGTTTTTTTTTTTTTTCTTGTTGTTGTATTTTTAAGTAAGTTACCTTATTTCAGTGACAGGGTGTTTCACTTACCTGCTTAATTCAAGAAAAAATGCACTTATTTTAAGAAAAATATACCTATTTAGATTAAATTTTTTTGCAGTGTAGCTGAGAGCCCTAATTTATACAGGAGGATAAAAAATTATGCAAAATTATTCTTTAGAATAATATTGTTCTGAAAAAAAAAAATCTACCTCTTTGATTTAGCATTGCCCATTAGTCTAAGCACAGTCAAATTGATGAGACATCACCTGACATTCAAATCCTGGAGGCTCGCAGAATGTGACCAATCAGTGATCTTAATTTGTCCCGAATTGAAAATGCCCTGCCCTGCAGGAGTGCATTCTGAAAATGTTCCCGGGATTAAGTATAAGGAAAGCTTAAGTAAAGATGGAAATTTTGTTTAAAAAAGATGTAAAATGGTTAATGCTGTTCAAAGGTACATTTCCTGAAGTTGATTAAAGGATGGAACAGAGATAAGTCTAAAGCTACAGCTAATCAAAAGGTTATCATCCTTTTCCTATAGTGAGTTTACTTAGGCCTGGTTGCTATATTTGAATATGCACATACTTAATACCTGGTTTCTTAATAAAGGAACCACTTCCAAGAATAAGATGATTGTTCTGCAAAAAGTCATGTGACCGGAACAGATTAAATCTTTCTGGCATCTTTCTGGCATCCATGTGCGCTGAAGATAAACAATGGTGAACAGCTCCATCTAACATCACCAGACTGTGGCTCCAGTTACAGGAAGAAGGAGGGACCCTGCAAGAGTTAAGAAGTTTACCAAAGAACCTCATTGGCTGAGGATGTTCACATTTTTATGAAGTAATTGTATATAGTAGCAAGACACTCTGCGACATGTTGAAGATCTCTGAAAGAAATGTATGTGATGATGACGGCTGTTAAATAAAATTATCTTCCCATTTGGCACACAAGAGATGACTTTTGTTGAATAATTTCTTTAAATTTAGTCTCTCCCACAATCCATCAATCTATTATTTATTTTCTTGATTAACTGATTAATAATAAGATCCCTTAAAGAAGATTTTATAGATTTTAAACAAGGTGAAATACAATTAAATCACTTTATTACTTCTAAATAGAGCATATGAAGAAACAAAAATGTTTTTTTTATTCTTAATGCAAAATGTTTATATATTTTTTAAACATCTTTAAATAATTACTGTTCCTATTGGGTTGCTCTTTTAGCTAAGGGCACATTTAAGAGTCTCTATACTCCAATTAACAATTAATTGATTGCTAAAATAGCTGACGATTATTCTAATATTCATTTATTCACAATTTATCTGATTAATTGTTTCAGCCCTAGTTAATTCTATTTGAAAACCAAAAAGGAGTCTTGGAAAATAGAAAACATTAACAAAAGCCTATTGCTGATGGCATGTGCAGCTCTACACACAGAAATGTAAGGTAAAGTTTGTTTGTCTGGACAAAGAGTTCTGAGGATTTTTTTTTATAATTATATTGTTTATTTATGTTTAGCTTAAAAAAAAAAGCTTGCAGTGCTGAATTTATTATAGAAAGGTGTTGTAATAAACTTTTTCAAGCTGGAGAGACTCTCACAGAGAAAAGCTATACGGCAATTAGAACATTTTTATAGACATGAAAGAAATAAGCTCTTTGGCGCTTGGGCCCTGGCAGGAGACTTTGATGCTGTGAATCTACATTTGCTTGGATGAGGAACGTAGAAAAAGGATCAGAATAATCTTAGCCCAGGGGGCCGGACACTGGTGGTGGGATAAGCCAGAGGGTGAGTTGGACTGAGAATAGTCTGAGGCTGAATCCCAAACCGGCCCCTAAACTCTAACCCTAAGCACTAACCCTTTGTTTGTGCGTTTCCACGGAGCATCCGTTACATTAAGGGCCATCACAGACGACATAGTGGGTATTACGAATGGAACGTTTGGCAGCGGGTGTAACGGCGAAACTAGTGTCAGAGGAAACATGTGCATTCTAATATTTCCGCTGCTTTGCTGCATCTTTGTCACACTGACAGAAAATCATAAGCTAGGAAAATTTAAGAAAAAAGATGCAATTTATCCCTAAATGGGAAGGTCCTCTCTGAAATAGTTTTATCTGACTTGTATTATTTTTTTTAAGAAAATGGCAAACGTTTGATTTGTTAATCTGCAACACAGAGATACAGCCATGCACACGAGGCATCACTGTGTTGGCATAGCAACTACTGCTTCCCCTTTTCGTTGGAGGGAAGAAGCTATCCCATTCACTTTTATACCCCCCACGTACAATCCAGGCGCCTTCCACAGCTGTGAGTGTGACTTTATTGCCATTGACACTTGATAGTTGAGGGTTAGTGGTTAGGGGGCGGTTTGGAATTTAGCCTGAGAATGAGTGAGATGTAGTGGAGGTGGGTGAAAGTTTGCTGGCATGCTTAGGGGAGGCTAAGCCAGGGGTTAGGTGAAGGGGACCTAGATGATTGGCTTCAAAGATGCAGTTCCAACATTGATTGTTGTAAGCTGGAGCCAGGGATACTGCTGGTGGTCCAGGTGAAGCTGATAAGAGTCTTCCAGATTTAACTTTTGCTTAAGCTTTATATCAAAGGCGATGTGCTGGCATGAGCCTTAAATAATGATATACAACCTGATAATATACTTTTAAAAAAGTCATTTTCATCCTCCTCTCATTTATGTACTATATGCACTTACCAGCTTATGTAACTATAAAAGGTGGCCAACCAAATGCACCTACAACAAACATTACTTTGACCTTTAATGTTTTTCTCTTTCAATAGAAATCCTGGGATTTAACATTGATTTTTCTGTCGCTGCCATGAAAAAGCTATCTTGACTTAATAAGGAAAAAATATCGCCTTTGCCGTATTGCCTTAATTTTTGCTAATCAGGCAAAACGCCTCATCAAATGCCTTAGGTAACATTGTGCTTCATCAGGAGTTTGTCAGGGCTTTGTTTTCACTAGCTTGCATTTATACATACAGTAGGTAAAGCAATCTAACAGCTGGCATCTCGTTAATTGCTCAAAGTTAGTTCTAAATCTAATTTGACCTCATTTCGAATTCTTCAAGATAAACTTTGGCATTTTAATTCACCTTGTCCTTCTATGTGTCCAGAGTAGCTATTTAGTTTAGTCGAGTTTTACTAGCTAAGTTGAGAGTTTTTATCTAAAATATATTTGACCTGGAGTTTAACAATTTTTTGTTATAAATACATTTTTTGTTTTTGTAATTTTTTTAATGTGTGTGCAGAGTTAATTGTCCATAATTTGAGCTAGAATCAAACCATCGTGCAAACAGTTGGACATGTGTTCATGGAACAACACATGGCAGTCCAACAATGATTTAATAAGATATCAAATCATCCTTTTTTTATATATATATTGGTAACATAACATGGTGAATAGGAATGTGTATATATTTATTTGGGGGTGATAATTGGAAAAAATTGTAGAAAATATATCAGTTGTCCTGTCCTGGAAGATCCATGGAAGATCAAAGATCAATTTGATCTAAAGTTCAGAGACGAAGTTGGCTTCAATAAAATTAAAATAGTCAGCTACTTAGAATGGCTGCAACACAGAGAAGCTGACAGAATATCCCAGAAGCATATAGGGCAAAGACCTCAATCTGTTAAAGTAAAGTCGGTAATAGAGCGAGAACAAGATCGATAAATACAAAGTGCTCTGGACTTTCATTTTACTGAAGTGGATAGGACATATCCAGTGATGTTGCTCATCCCGCAAAAGCATTTAGATTCATATGAAAATGTTCCGATTTTAAAAAGTGCTTCAAGTTTTTAGTGTGTGTAAATGTCAGTTTCTAATTAACATTACAAACCAATTCTACTTTTACTTAAACCAAATATCCAACAAATTTAGCTTCAATGTCTATCGGTCCATTTTTCAGATGCTTTCCATCTTAAAAAAAATCTATTTATTGAAAGTTAAAGATTTGTTTTAGATTTTTATCATTTAAGATCGGAAGCACATTTCCTACAATCCAGGGAGCTTTTTTTTATGAAAGTATGACTTAACAATGTCTAAGTAAGCCAAACATCAATTTTCTCCACACCTTTCTAAATATTTGCTGTAAGCTTTTATTTCTCTTCTGGCAAAGATTTCATGCTTTTTTTTTTTTTTAAAGAAAGCCTCTGTTTTCCAACTCCACATGATTTGGTCTACATATCAAAATGCTACGCTCATTGTTCCACAGCACAAAGCATTCCCAGCTCTTTTATTGTAAGTGATGAAGAGCACGTTAATACTCTCTCCAAGAAAATTCCTCTCCAGTTTCATAATAAGGCCTAACATAAAACCTTTTGTTGTTATTTTCAAAGTTCTGCCATTTTTAAACTGTGCTTTTGGATGCCTCCAGTAAAGCAGAAAGTTCTACCGTACTTGGCTCATTTATCCCCCAGACAAGTCTGCAAGTAGTTCTTTAAACCTTATGACACAAAAACACCATCTGACCAGGTGGTAAATAAACATTATATCTAACAGAAAAATACTAATGCTATGAAAAGTCAGCCGTCTAAAAATATATATAAAAATATATTTGATCTTGTATTTCAACATCCAGTTTTTCAAATAAGTATGCCGAATAATGCTGCTGATACTTTAATCCAAATTATTCATATGGATTCTGATTAGCAAACATTGATTTTAAAACATGTGGTAAACATTACTTGTTTATAAAGGTATAGAGCGAACAATGATCATGAACAAAAATTTAGATTTATGACATGTCAGTAACAACTCCAGTATTGTTTTGCGATCTACCTGTCTGGCTGGAGAGGGGGCGGTAGTGACAGAAAACATATTGACATTAGTTAATAAATTTCTTTTCTCTTTTTTGCATTGGTTTTTAAAGATTTTGAAATATTTTCCAAGCCGAATGTCAACCTAACCTACTCAAAAAATGCATCCAGCTGTGATAACAGCTATAACGCCCGAAGGTTTGGTTTTAGGTCCAACAAAATATGATAATGCATCTTCTGTCAATATGTAAAAAACAGAAGGTTTAATACTCATGGGAAAGAAAGTCCAATATCAGATGTTAAAATGCCACCCAAAGCCAGCCATCCAGTGGATTGTGTTGCAGTGATAACAGATCCAAAAGAAAAATCAAAATTCCTCTAACCAGAAAACTCTTTCTTGGTTTACCCTAGGTTACTCCAGATTTCTTATGGCTTATCCCAGGATATTATTTCACAAAAGGCACATACAGTTGCTCTAAGGAATTCTGGTTCATTTTCCTCCAACTGAGAAATCTTCCAAAGGAGGCATCCAGAGAAGTCCTGGATAAATACCAGAACCCTTTCATCAGACTACTTTTAAGTAGACTTTATTGGAGAGTAAAAGTACATTCAGGCTTAGCTGCTGATTCTGTTGGCAGTCCTCTCACCCCATGATGTTGGGTCTATCGATGTCTACCGTTCCGCTGGACAAACAGGGCACCAGAGCGGAGGAGAGGCTATTGCTTGCAAGTGATAGCCCCTAGAGGAGTGGTAGACCAGAGAACCCTTAGCAGCAGAGCGGGGGTGAGAAGGCAGTGGCTGGATGGTGTTATAGGACAGTAAAACAGTCTAGGGCTAAATTAAAAGCTTGTGGACATACCTACATGCCATTGGCCATAAAATATTTATATACCCCACATACTTGTAATGTATCTCAATTGAAAGCTAAGATCTTCTCTATATATAGCTTTACATAAATTTTCTTTTCAGTATTTTCTGTCATAGTATAATAGAATTTTGACAACATCTTCTGTGCATATGAAGTTCTAGCTACACCGAATGCAGTGACACATGTACCTGGGGATGGCATTTCTTGAGTGTAGGATATTTCAGATGTATTTTGCATACAGAGAAATGAATTATTGTTTGATTTTACGAGGAAACAGATTAGTGAATAAACCCATGTAACATAGCATACATGGCAAAAAGCAAACTGCTGGAGGTTCTTGTAGTAGCTCTTTTGCTGCCTTAGGTCGGCTAACAGGAGTCTCTCCAGGACCTTCATGATGTGGGATGTCAGCTAAGTCCGATGATGTGGGATTTTGCAGTATGCAGCATTGTTTTGTGTAAATGCAAGACCTGCATTTCAGAATCCACACCCTGAGGAGCATCCAGCTTTGTGTCTGCACTATCTGGATGCACTATCAATACACATGCAAATTCGACGCTCTGATGTGATCTACCTGCTCACACTGTACGACTAAAAACCACGTCGCACTCAGCTCCGCAGTGAGATGGAGCTGCTCTGACTCAGCTATCCTGAAGCCAAACAAATAGAATGGGGATTTTAGGCCAACTATAGTGAACCACGCTGCCTTGGCAATTTGTGCAATTTTGTGCTGAAAGTCCTAAAAAAGGAAATGACGTATTTGAAAAAAAAAAAGACGTGGCTGTGCAAACGTGGCTACTACACTCTGTCAATTTTACAGACAGAATTGCATTTCACTCTTTGCAACCCTGCCACGCTGCTGTGTTTACATCTGAGAGGAAGAATAAAAAGAAGAATCCTTCTTGCACTGAGCGATTTGCCCACAACAGTCGGGAGAAAATTAAACATGTTTGATATTCTCCTGACCTCACGATTCCTGATCGGGAGGTGGTCGTGAGAGGCTGATCGCAGCTCATAACCCCCTGTACACTACCCACGAGGGACGATCAGGCTGAAAGTCGGCCAGATCGAAAGATTCTCGCACGAGTGGAAAATTGCCCCGAAAATCACACAGTTTACTGTGCGATTTTAGACTCTGCTTTCCCACTCAGCAGAGGTGGGGAAGCAGAAAGGAAAAGTCCAAGATTAAGTATATAACAGGGAAAACAAATATTGGATGCCAAATGGGATAAGAAAAAAGTGTTGCTCCTAATCCAATGAGTGAATGTTGGTGCTCAGTAAAGTAGACAATTTGCCAAAAAATCTAAATTGTGATCATTTTTAACCAGAATTGGGATAGGGATTTTATTTTTATTTTTTTCTTTGCACTAACTTTTTATGCATAAGTAAGTACTGCCTGCAGATGGCATTTGTCTACTACAATTACAGGTGCAAAATTCTTTCCAGCTGAAAAAAGGAATAAGAAAACACTATCAGGACAAACAGCATATATTGCTTTACATATAGTTTTGGTGAGTTTTTTTATTGAGATCAGTCCTCAAGTAAACTCAATTAGGTTACAGCTGCACAACACAGCATATCATGATCCACAACCATCATTTCAGTTATATTTTAACACAAATCAATTACAATGACAGAATAGATACATTTTTATTGGATTTAAAAGCCTGATATATTTAATGTTTTTGATGGAAAACTAACAAAAGGGGGATTGATGATAAAGAAAGGATAGGAAAAGATAAAAAAAAAAACTCCAAAAAATTTTCTTTATCTGAATCTAAATCATCATGTCAGTTATCTGTAAACCTGTCACGATGATGTTTCTCTGAAATCATCCAGCCCTTAACAAGGCTAAAGACAAAGCAGTATGAGAGGGGTTTTTATGCTATGACCCAAGTTTTCCTAACTGCATAAAGCCTGCTTTATTTCATCTTAAAATTACTTAAGGTTTTTCAGAATAAGCAAGGGTTTCATTTACAGTGCTGTATTTATGTAATATTGTCTTTGATTTTAAAGAAAAAGCAGTTGGAGCACATTCAAAATGATACCGCCAGACTCCTTAAAGGGCAGATTATACTTCTGCAACCGCACACATCAAATGTCGCTTGCATCTGGTCGCGAACCAGTTTTGCAGGTATGCTTCTGCACCGTCGGTCTGGAATTTCTAGGGAAGCACAGCAGTTTCCCGCCAAAGCGCAAGGGCGAGCCTATTCAAGAACTTGTGAGAACTACAGCGGATGGTCACGACAACTTCGGCAGCTCTATGTGTTTAAGTTACAAAACAACAATGGCACGTCTGCAAGATATCATGTTCATGGAGATGGATCTAGAGTTGCTAGACATCCAAGAAGAACGTGTTCTGTTAATGGAGTTGGCAAAAAGACCGATTAACCTTTCGTCGTCGTTGTTCATTTTTATTGTTTCTGGGTTTTTAAAAATGGCGCGCCCCGGCACCGAATCGAGAAGAAAAACCACACAGACAGCCGGAAAGGCATACTGTCAAAAAGGAGGTGGTTGTTGGACAGGACCCAACTGCAGACAAAGCTTGAGGTGGTTACTTGAAAGTTTATTTAACCCAAAAGTTCAACAAAACCAAAAATCCAAAACATAAATCCACAAAAATCCAAAAATGCTCAAAACCAAGAATACTCACAACCAGAAGGGGACAAAGAAATGACGACAAACCAGCCAAGACTGAATGAACAGGGGGAGATTATGTGGGAGAGAGAAACAAAGACAAGGTTAATTAACAGATTGGGAGCAGGTGTGAACATAGGCAAGAAGGTAGCTAGGAAAAAGGAGACTGACACAAGAGGGCAAACAGGAAATATCTAAGAAGTCAAACACAATAAAAAATACCTAGAACACAAGAATCAAAATAAGACCTCAGAGATAAAACTTGAACACAACCAAAACTATGACACCTACCAAGGATCAATCACAGCTCCTTTTTGTCTGTGCACTTCTGCTTGAGGTGTGCGCGGGTTTGCGACCATTCAACGCGTGGTCAGGTTTTATTTGCGGTGCGACGACGGTTGCAGAACCTCTGCGAGGGGGACGTGGTCACCACAGAGACAGATTAGACGGTTGCAGAGGCTATGCGTGAGAAGCAAAAATTGGCCTTTACAATACAAGGAAATAGATCTTATCACACCAGCTCTTAAACCAGACTGAAATACACTTCTATTTTGTTTATTGGAGAATGGCCAGCTCATTCTTTCATTGAGAACAAGAACTAAAAAAAGTGATACAGATATAAGTTTATAAGTTAAGCTGCTCTGGAAAAAAACAACCTCTTAATAAAATATTAGTCACATAATATTTTTAGACCTTTAAAGCAGGGCCAAGTAACATTTTACCTTAGTAAACCCTCTTCTAAGTCAAATACAGTATTTGCAGCAGGTTTTGTAATTGAAATTTGTTTCCACTTTCCTGCTCCCTATTTCCTGTGATTGTATTTTCCCTTGAAATGTTTTTTTTTGTGTCTGTAAATTCTGTCAATGTCTATATAATCTGTCAACATCAATAAATCTCCGATGTAGAAATTTCAATCGGATAGATAATGAAAGGACTGGTCCAAAAAAGTGCCAGTAATACCTATTTAATGAAAGGCAGAACTGAAATCAAGTATGACCAGTACAGATCAGTTTTTCTGCATCAGCAGCCATTAAGAGATCAATGTAAATATCTTCTACTACAGCAGCCTTAATTGAATACTGTTTTAGAAAGCAAGACTAAAAGGCTCAGAGATCAATAACCAACCCTCAGATGAGTTGCTACAACTTTTTGTAGCAAAAAAAAAAAAAGAGGCAGTTTTGAAATAAGACAAAATTTACAAATCAAGCCAAAATCAAAGTTAGGACAGGGGTCCTCTCAGCCATTTTGAAGATGCAACATAGCCTTGCCTCAGGGAGTTTTTCATTTGTAATACTAACAGGCCATTGCAGGTAAGCGACTAAACAAATAAATGGCTAAGAGAATACTTACAATAAACAGGTGGAGAGACTATTTTTTCTCGCTGAAGTGCACAGTTAATATTACTGAACTTAAGATCCACCACCTTCTCGTTAAAAAGGCTATTATAGCTATAATCTGAGGTTATCGAAGCATGCTGTGTTAGTTCAGATATAATTTAATGATTTGTATTAAATAATACTTAAGGATTATTTGAATTCTGGCTTATAACATTGCTAATAAAAGAACAAACTTACATACAGACAAAATTAACTCTAATCATTGTCAAATGTTTTAAGCTGTGAGTTAAAAAGATATATAATTTTACCCCATTTTAAGCAGGAAGGTCCAAATAAAAGTATTTATTTCCCAATATTGGGACAGGGGGATGTTTTACCATTCTCTTTTGAACAGTTTCTTCAGCATGTTCACGGTCCTGAGTCCTCTCTGTTCCCTTCAGCTCTCAAAGCAGGTTTTGTGTTGGACTGAAACACTAGGTGCTGTGGTAATGATTGAAGAATGCAAATTTTATTCCTTGTAACCCTGTCTATCTTAGAGGGTCATCCATTCATGCTCTTAAAAGACTGAGTGACAGTCTATTTTCAGTTTTTTTTAAATGCTTTGTTTACCAAACCCCGATAATGTTGTACCATCTAAGAAAGTGTCCAAGACTCTTGAAAGACAGCGTATTACAGATTCCTCTCCAACATGCTTAGCAAGGGCCGTGGTCTTCTTTCACACTAATTCAACTTTTTATGGTATAACAATGAATACTTTTTCATTTTGGGTCCTTGTTGAATGCAGGTTTCCATTTCTTTATTCCCAACAGTGGGCTTGAGAGATATGTTGCTGCTATTAACATCCTCCTAACCACAGTATGGGGAGTGGGAATGAAAAACTGTTTCTTAACTGAAGATTGTGCCATAAAAGGTAATTATTTTTATACATTCTTACAAAAGGTGCTAAAAATATGGTTTTGTTTGACATTTTTTTAGATTACATTAAGTTAGTACCTTTGATTGGGGGTTTATATTTTATAGCCAAAAACCAAAGACTAATTTAATTTCTAATGTCACAGAGAAAAAAAGTCAATCAGTCTAATGAGATGCAATTCTATCAATAAAAATACCTCTGTTACTGGGATGTGGCTGATTTTAAATCTAACTTAACCTTTATTTAACCAGGATAGAAACCTTTTTTATCAAGAGATCCCTGGCAAAGAAGAAGCAACAAAAAAAAGATAAAGTTACATAGTTAAAAGAAAAATAAGATGACTAACAGATACACTTTATTGAATCAGCCTAGAAACCCTTTAGTTTGCAAGTAAAATCACCCAATTAGATAAGTTTTGTTAATTGAAAAGTAGAAAAGTTAAATAAAAACAGGTTCCAGGAGGAGGGATTTCAGTGAACAAAGGTTTTTTTGCCCAATGCAAGAGCAAAAGGACCTACAGAAGCTAATTGTGAGAGTGAAGGGTATTGCTGATCAGATATTGACACTCCAAGAAATGCCTCATAAATAAAAGTTGCCAAATGGGAACTCCTTTGAGCAATCAAACAAGGCCATCTTACTATTCCTTGATATTGATCAAATTATGAATGTATACGTTTTTAATATATCTTCTTTAACCGTATAATGCAGAAGGTAAACGTTGAAGAGCGAATCCAAAAAGGAGGGTGGAAATAAATGAACCTTGACAAGAGGAGCACGTATTGTACATATCATAGCATGGTAAGATGGCTGCAGCATTTTCCTCTCATCACAGATCGATTTTTACACCCAGTTACTGGCTGATCCATAATTGTCAAACTTGGATCAAATAAACACATGAGAAACACTAATGTTTCTCAATATGATCTAAATATTAAATAACAAATCTGATATTTTATTATATTCTCTGCTCTCAATCTGTACAATATTCAAAGATGTGGCATTACTAGTTTGGTACCATCAGCAAATACTTAGTACACATCAGACATTTTCTGTAAAGATGTGATTTTAAATAAGAGTTATTTACATCTTTTCTTCCTTTTTATATTCTGAAGACCTCGTCACCTTATTTTAATAATACTAATACATTGTCTAACAAAAGACCACACAATGAGACAAAGATTTCTAAAATAACACCCCATTTTTTGGGGTAGCTAAAATGTATTTCTAAATGGATCATTGTCAGGCCTCTGCCAATCTTGACAGAGAGTTCACATGGCATTAAGTAAATGAAGAAGAGTTGGAAAGTGGAAAAGCCATTGATCTAAGGCATGTAGGAGGAAGACAAGTAAAAGGTTATAGCTAATTGCAGTAAACAGAAATCACTGACTTCAGATTCTTGGAAGCTGCTGGAAAGGAAATGCTGCAGACTAACCCTGATCCTAAGCATTTGTTTTGGTTTATAAAGTAAAGTCCATTGCAGCATAGTTTGATTAATTAGACTTTTCCTTTTTCCTATTTCATAAACTGTTTGGATTAAGTCCTGAAAGGCAGACCCCTAATTATATATATTGTAAGAAATTGTGTTATATCAAACTGGTCCTATAGTCACTCTATTACATATGGAGTCATGTAATGAAAGTAATTTCACCCTGGGATTATTGAAGTATTTCTGATTCTGATTCCTTGAGAGGGAACGCCTATTAAACACATGCAAGGGCATGCACAAGCCCATTTCTCCTCTTGCACACTCTTTTTAAAAGTTGCTATCTGCATCGCTGATGCAAGCTTATTTCCAAAAGAAGAATTGCAATTTTTCCACTATGTCAGACTTACCACCCATAAGTGAAAATGGGGACATGCACATAGGATGGCCTTACGTAAACATATCACCAGAATGATTGACAATTAGGAGGATTACTTATTTAGATGATCCACCTGTAAAAAGAACATCCTCCACTATATCTTTAATGCAAAAAGGGGAAAGAATACTGACATTTAAATAATGTTGATGTGTATATTTTCCTCATTTGTATCAGTAATCCAATAAATACTTATACATATCTGCACTATAAACACAATAGGTAGTTTCAACATGGCAATGGAAAAAAACAGTAATCCTAGTTGCTACAGTAAAACAGATATTTCCATCTCAGCTATAAAAAAAAAAAATACTTTTTTTTCTCAGTCTGACATTAAATCTGTGTAAACATTTGTTATAACAATTTACTTAATCCCAAATAACATTGGGTCATTTTCTGTTATATCCCTCTCTATTGTTTAGTATCATTGCATTTGAAATTGCATGACTTTTGTCCTAATATGCAAAAACAGTCAAAATCTTGGACATATTATATCAATACAGTTTTCCTTCTTTGTATTAATTTCTGAATTGTGGACACCTTATTAAAACCAATATAACTATTGATAAAAAATTGTATAAAAATAAGGCAATTGAAATATGTACCCCAGGATGAACCAGATCTGTTTAGATCCACTATTTTCCACATGCTATCTAATATCTCATCCAAAAAAAGAATAATTTCTATTACTCTGGTTTATATTAAATACAAATAATTTTGATGATTGTAACTGACCTTACACAGGAAAGATTTAGTCAGATTTATTGTGAGGAAATAAAATGCCATGCCTCTGTAAACTGTGTATGTGAGTGTCTGCTTTCACTTGCACTTTTCTACCTGGGTAGTTGTGCTGAATTACTCTCAATAATTTATATCTAAAAAGGGGCATTCATCGATTGTTGGTTTTACTTTTTTATGTTAAAGAATTTGTGCAGGATTATGAAAAAAAAAACTTCAGACTCTTTAAAATGTGTAGTTGCAACCAGAGCCGATTTAAGGTGTAAAATGTTTATAAGGGTGGCCAGGCAATAACCAATGTACAATGAGGGGCGGGCAAAAGCGGATAGGTGCCAGAACCTCAGGGTAAATCTACACTATTCCTACAGGAAAATTAATGAGCAAAACATCCATATTTTATAAATAAAGAAAAACTGTACTTTCCTACAGCCTTTGCTAACAAATATATATACAATACATATTTAAACATCTGTAATTTCTCGATAAAAGGTATAGAGGATAAAATTCTTTCAGTTTTGAGTTCTGGGGCATAAATCTTTTCCATTGTCATTACTTACCTAGTTGTATCAATTCAGCATAAAATTAATATTTATGAGTACTAATATTATTTGATACGTTTTTATTAAAATTGTTATTTATCTATGATTTCACTGAAGACTCCTAGATGGCTTGCAGAGACACATCCTTTTCTCTTTACCCCATATAACACAAAATCTAGTTCTGAAAAGAGCATGAATTCTGCACTTATCATCGTTCATGTTATTATACTGATGTGTATAATTAACCAAAAAAATTTAAAATGTTTTGAATATTCCACTTGAGAGTATTACTGCTGCCAGCATCTGTATTAGAGGAAGGAAAATAGTAAGGGTGGCCAATGATTGGTTAAGGGTGGCCCCCATCTAGCTCCGCCCCTGGTTTAATAAGGGAAGCTTTCTTTATGTTTTCATGTTTTTCCTCAGTGGGAAGAATTATTTTTGAAAAGCTGAAAGACAAACAAACCTCTACATTGTCTACAAGTCATTATCCTGTCCTATCAAATGCTGCCCTACTTTTTTAGATTTACATTATCTCTTATCCTCTGCACAATGTATAGTTGTGTGTTTTTCCGTTTAAAATGTACCTTTTATTTAAAAGGAATATTTTATGTGTTAAGTGCTATCAGCAGCTGCTGTATTACTGTAGAGCTGTACTGAAGCACATGCCTGCACCATAAACCTTTGAGGTCTCTCTAAGCATCACATATAACAGGTCAACCCAGCCCCCTTCCCTTCCCTACAACTGCTGCTGTATTTAGCAACATAAGTGTTTCAAATCCAACAGATAATCTTGATAAAAGACCCAATTAAAACCCAAAGAAATGGACATGTGTGCATGAAAACAAAGGTGTCAGATTTAGAGCATCCTTGCAGGATGCCTGCTGTGCAGCAGATCCTGTGAGAAAGGATCTCCAGCTACCGAGCAGTGAAGGTCATTTCAAAACGTGATGCTTTCAAAGACACCCTTTAAAATGGTTGACTGTGTCAAGTTAACAGATAGCGGAAAACATCCGAGATGTGCTCTGCAGCCGACTGACACAGCGCCGTTAATTGAGTCCCAAACGCCGGAATAAAAGCCTGAGTGATGAGGCTGAAAATGTCTGGAGCTGCAAAACAGCCAAGAAAACAGAAGTCCCATTCATAAGGAGGGTGGAAGCACACTGATTCAAATATGAAGGAATCAAATGATGATTCTTTCTTTATTGTTTTGTTTTTATTCTGCAGAGATTGCTGCTAATTAGCCGAATAACAAGACCGCCAGAAATAAACAAACAAATATAACAACCTGAATCTCTTAGGCTACTCACCACCTCGACATGGGTGAGTCATAAGAAAGCTTTCCTCGGATTTCTCCCCGTATCCGTTTCAAAGACACCTTGCACCACAGAGAGGCTGCGGATGCGCCTGGAATAAAGGAGCAGCATCCAGTCCGCTGTGCTGTTTGCAGCAAAAAAAAGAATAAGAAACGATCCTACCTCTGGGATGAGGAGGCGACTGTAAGGATGCACGCTGCCCGCATCGCCCCCTCTGCAGGAGACAGGAGATGATGGCTGCAAATTAAATAAATAAATAGAGATTGAATTAAAGGAGGGAGGGCACTTGGATTTGCTGCATATTAAATTCACTGCTCGGTGTGAGAGGACGCCATGTATGCGCAGGGATGTGGAATAATTCCCTGCTGCCTTGCTCATGCGCTACCTGGCTCTGTTTACAGCCAGGGTGCAGCTTAGAAGAAACGCTCTTATTTGTTTATTTTTATTTTAATAAAATGTACGTATGATATTTCTACGGAAATGTACGTGATATGCCAACATAAAGTAGTGCTTTCATTTTTTACAAATGAATATCTGAAAAGTGTGGTCAGTTTTTTTTTATTGTTGTTGTTTTTTTCATCCTCTAGCACAGGTGGTTCTAGAGCAGAGGCGTAGCCAGAAATTTTTTTAAAGGGTGGCCAGGCATTATCCAATGTACACTGAGGAGTGGCCTAAAGTGGATAGGTACCAGGTTCTGGTGCCTATCAATCTACACTGTTCAGGGGCGGAGCTAGATGGGGGGCCAGGGGTGGCCATGGCCACTCTTACCCAATCATTGGCCACCCCTAACATTTTCTCCCTATAATACAGATGGTGGAAGGAGTAATACTCTCAAGTGGAATGTTCAAAACATTTGTATTTTTTGTAGTTAATTATACACATCAATATACTAACATCAAAGATGATAAATACAGAATTCATGCTCTTTTCAGAACAAAATTTTGTGTTATATAGGGTAAAGAGAAAATTAGTCTCTGCAAGTCATAAAGGAGTGTTCAGTAAGAACATCTTTTCCATCGTCATTACTTACCTACTTTTATCAATATCATTCTACATTCAATTGATATTTGGCAATGATAAACTGCACTGGTGGTGTATATATGGGGAACAGAACTAAGAATGGGCTAATGAGCTGATAAGGAGCAGGTGTGGATAGAAGTGACAAGAAGGGAGCCAGGGGGAAAGGAGACAGGGACAAACGGAAAAAAGAGAGTAACTCGAGAATCCCAACACTGCTTAAAAATAACAAGAAAACAACTACAATGACATAAAATGAAAAAGAAACAAAGAATACAGAATAAATAAATGAAAAAGGAAATGAAAACTCAAAAAGTCCCCAAATAGCTGGATCATGACAATGTGCGCCTCAGACCTAGTCTGTCATCCTTTATGGCCACTGTTGCAAAATCCTAATGCCAAAATGAATATATGGTAAATAAATTAGGGTATGTGTAGAAACAGAAAGCACAACCACTGGTTCCTTTGGACCAACTCAAATTCTTTATATTTACAGCTTTATTTTTCAATGATTTAAAATTGATCCACATTTAGCTACGCTCGTATTAAAATAGGATCATAGTTCTCATTTGTTAGATCTGAGCTTTCCAGAGCTGCAAATGGCCCTTTGGTTTAATCAATGTATTAATTGTCTAACTTTTGCCCTGTTTTTTTATTCCTTTTTTTTCTGTGCCCTCATGAAAAAACTCACATTTATTCATGGCCTGAATGATTGGAGATCCAAGAATGTCATCTAAGCACTGAACAGATTTTTTGTATTTGGAAAGGTCTCATTATGCTTGACGCACAGACATTCCATGCAGATGAGCCGAATGTAACAGCATCTGCAAAATGTATATTCTGTGCGGCTTTCTCCCTGTTCTGGATAGGGGCCCTATCATAGGGCGTGTTTAACAAAAGGAGCAAGCTGACAACACCCCACTAAACGAGAAGGTAGAAAACACAGCTGTTTACAACTTTATCAAAGCTTCTTCATGCCATCCAAGAGCTACATGTAATCTCTTCCCTGGAGTTTTTCCAAAATGTGTTGATAGTTGTAATAAGGATTTGAACACCCTGCTATTTTGAAAGTTCTCCCACTTGGAAATATTGGAGGGGTCTGAAATTGTCATCGTATAGGTGCATGTCCACTGTTAGTGACATGATCTTAAAATAAATTCCAGAAATCACACGATATCATTTTAAACTCTTTATTTGTATGATACAGCTGCAAATAAGTATTTGAACACCTTCTGACCTTTAAAGACCTGTTAGTCTGCCTTCAAAATGTCCGCCTCCACTGCATTTATTATCCTAATGCACATGTGAGGTCGTTAGCAGCATAAAGACACCTGTCCACGCCATACAATCAATAAGAATCCAACTACTTACATGGCCAAGACCAAAGAGCTGTCCAAAAAAACACTAGAGTTAAAATTGTACACCTCCACGAGGCTGGAAAGTTCTATGGGAAAATAGCCAAGCAGCTTGGTGAAAAAAGTTCCACTGTTGGAGCAATTATTAGAAAATGTAAGACGCTAAACAAGGAGAAGCTAATGTCCCTCAGACATATACATATACGTATATACGTATATATATATATATATATATATATATATATATATATATATATATATATAAATATATATATTTAGAGAGAGAGAGAGAGAGGGTGAGAGAAAGAAAGAGAGAATGAACTGTTAAATGAAAATAAAAGGAAATGCACTGAAGGCAAATCAAATGAATCCATTCTGGGTGAAAAGATTGCGCAGTCCATTAAGAATGTGTAACTGAAAAGAGCTTCCAAACAATGGCCCACAGAGACCTCTTCTGTGTGTTTCATGAAAGACGTTCTTTCTGTACCATACATTCCTATGAGTTGAAAAAGTGAAGAAATGTAACAAAGCGTAAAACAGAATAATAAAACTGACAAGTAACATGAGCTTATAACACTATATTTCAAGGATTATGAGACAGCTTTAAAAACCATCTTTGAAAAAAAATTTTTAGAATGTAAGACAACATGTACATGATGCCCATTGCCAATAGAGGAGCCTCTGTATTTAGTGGATTTTTTATTAGTCTTTTCTTTTTTTCCCATTGAGCTTAGGAGACTGATATGATCAGTTAGAATCACCACAGCCTTAAAAGGATATTGAATCATATGGGTCAATATCCTGTACTATATAATGTTGCCCTATTTTTTCAGGCTTGCAACAACTGCCTAATCCTGATCAGGATATGCAGCTGGTCCATTTAGAAATGTATGTTTCGCCAACATGTTATTTACACATAGTAAGTAGAAAGCCTCCTTTTACCAGGAAGTTTAATTTCAGGTTTCAAAAGGTAAAAAAAAAAATATTTTCAAAGTAAATATCTTTTATTGACCTTTTATTCACAAGATGTGTTGTTCAAAAAAGCTTAATCCTGTTCTCAATAAGCAACAGGAACATTGTACAGTAGATCAGCACTAAACCTAGCTTGCTTGCTGAGTTTTTGCATATGTGCACAGTAATTCAGGTATTTGTAAGATTTAAGCCTTTGAAGGTACTTAACCTTCTCAAACTCACATTAAGAAAATTATTCAATCCGTCTACTTCCACCTGAGATATAGCAGCCATATCCGCCTGTCCTTCACCCCGTCAACCACTGCAAAACTGGTCCAGAGTCTTGTTACAGCAAGCTTGTATTATTGCAGCTCTCTTCTCTTTGGAATCTCTTATATACTCCAACTGGTCCGGAGTTCCGCTGCCCTCATCATCTCTAGAACACCAAGGTCATTTTTTCTGCATTTCAACAACCCAGACGGTTTCCAATTAGATACAGAATGGAATTGAAAATATGGTTCTATACGTTTTAGGTCTTCCACCTCCTCCATGTTAACACTCCCTCTCTGTCCCTTGGGCCAGCCTTTTTGTGCCTCCTGCTATTCTGACCACTATGAGATCCAGGATCTGTAGCCGTTCTGTTCCCCGCCATCCGAATGCCTTCTCTCCTAAATCAGAAACACTGACACTCTCTTTTCATATCCAGGCTAAAAACTGCTCTTTTCAAACAAGCACTTTCACTCTAATCAAAGTGTATAGAACTTTTATTTTACTCTAATGTTCTACTCAGATATTTCCATTTTTATCTTAGCTGCTTTTATTTTCTAAGTTGAACCTGTTTACCCAGAAAGGCACTGTTTTAATAATTTTTATTAGGATGAGTAAGTAACCTTCCACCCTCTACACCAGTCTGTAGAGAAGCTTAGCAGCTCCTTTAGTGAAAGACTTTTACACCATGTTTGTAAAAAGGAGCGCTACCCAGGTCATTCATCCCTGCTGCAGTCAGACTCTACAATGCGACACTACAATGGCAATAACTTGTGCAATGTATAATGTGCAGTTTACTGTTTGATACCATCTGCAATAACCTCTTTCTCTACATTTGACACCCAGTGCAATAAATATATATGTAAATATTCATCTATGTAAGGACCTATGTAAAAACCGTGTGCAATAACCCTGTATAATGATCCTACAAAAAAAAAAAAATAGCCATTGTATTTTGACGCACTGTATATACTGTATATAACCCATGCACCTTTTTCTTCCTTTGGCACATTCTTCTTCTTTGACTATTTGAGCTGACGTAACGAGTACATTTCTCCACTGTGAAATCAATAAAGTCAATCAATCAAGTTTCTAAAAGTGGAAAGCTTCTTTGCTATCAACCTTAACTCAAACATTTCACAGATTTCCCTCAACAGATGTCAGACACTTTAAATGGACCAGACTTGTACAGTGCTTTCCTAGTTATACTTCCAATGCACTGTTATTGAAAGGCGTTGGGTAACAGTACATGGTTTTGTCTTTAGAACTCCCTTGATTTTTCATGGCATTCAATTACGGGATGGAAACTTGGTTCATACTGACCAGAGGCCTTCCTATTATTGCTGAGTGGGGTTGCAAGCAGCACAAAAATGAAAATATTTTTACATTCCAAGACATTCCAAAGTTGACGATTAGACTAAGATCTAGCAATTGGATGTCACTGGAGTACAAGGCGATTATTTTCATGTCCAAGAAGGTGACTTTGTGCATTATCCTACTGGAAACGGCCATCAGAAGATGGGTAGACAGTGGTGATAAAGGTGTGGACATAGTTGGCCCCTCTATCATAACCTTGAGGTAGAATGTAGGGTTTAAATTAGGTTGAGTTGCCACTGAGAGGCTCAAGTTGAACAATGAAAATAAATCCTATCTATTCCTAAAATAGCCTGAAATCTGGATATATGTATTCTGGCCATTTGATTAAGTGTCCTCAATAATGTCAAGACCAATCAGACCAGGGAATCTGTTGCTGATGATTTTGGTGTAGCTTCAGAATCCTCTGATGGCACATGCTGTTATCTTCTGCTGCTTTGGCCCTTTTGTTTTAAGACATACAGAGCATTCAGAGACTGTTCGACAAACTGTAACAACTGCTTATTTGGCCAGCTGCCGTTTTGTCCACCCAGCTGTCACTCCATGCTTATTTGTTCTTTTCAAAATCTCTTCTAAAACCCAAAACATAATGGTTAATAAAAATCCCAATAGACTGGCCGTCTCTGAAATATTCACATTAGCCAGTTTGGCAAATAAGTGCTTTTCAAAGTCTAATCACCCTTTTCCTTAATTTGCTCAGGTTTTATCACTTATAATTATCTAAATGCATCATATCGATCTACTATTTCTATGGACTGAACATAAATCAGGAAAGTGTTTCCTTCACCAGAGCAGCCTGTAGATGTTGGAGAGAAAACACCCATTAAAGGTAAAGAGGTATCTTTTATTTCCGGCTGGATCATCTAGATAAGTTGTCCTACGTACTCGTCCTGTTAGCTATATTTTTCTGTGCAAGCATGCTTTCATGCCTCAAAAGAGGTAGATATATCCCATAATGCTTTGCGCAGAGAGCTCTCCTCACAAAGCATTATGGGGTTTGCTGTCACCATAGGCTGTTGCTTACCGACATCGGTGACTAATAACGAAGATGAAATAGACACTGAGCAATGGAGGTGGAGTTGCCTGAAAAACCAGGGGATAAAAGCAATGATGATCTGTCCAAACAGTCACTTAATTGAGTTCGCTATAAAGTCCACTATATAGTCCCTGCTTTATATATAATGATTGAGGGATTTAGGATGGATGTTTGGGCACAGTAAAGTTTTATGAGCTATAAGAACAGCAACTTTTAAACAGAGCACGAGGCCATTTCTCCTTGTGGACGCTCGCACGCGTTTTATAGGCGTTCCCTCTCAGGAGCGGGTACAGGGTTGTGCATGTGCTTTTTTTTTTTTTTTTTAAATGGAGAGGGCGGGTCTTTTAAAAAAATTCTGAAAATCCTCCACAATACCTTTAATAAAACAGTACCGTTACATTAACTTAGCTTTGATTGCTAAGAGGATAACAGTAACACTGGCAAAAATGTGAAGTATGCTTAAAACAATCAACACGTCGGTATCTGATCAGTTTATTTAGTGATTTGTGCAAAAACTTAAGCTCTATACCAACATTTCTAACGGTCTTATAACAGAGCTTATAAATCAAGTGAAAGAATGGTATTTAACATTCTATCTGCTTTAAATCATAGGAGCCATTCTGTTCCATCACTATTTGCAGTCATTAAGGCTCATAGTTATTAAGTGGGACGTTTTTTTAAATATCAAGTAATTCCTCTGAGCATAATTCATTCCTGAAATCAGAAAAGCCAGGAATAAAAAAAGACAGTACCAGCTGGGATTGGTAATTAGATTAATAATCTCAGCTGACCATGTATGACTCACAGCTTGTAAACAGAAAATAACAGTTCAAGTGCAAATCAAAAAACACATTCATGACTGGGGTTGAAATTAAGATAATGACAGTGACTGTAGGTAATGTGGACTTTCTCATAATAATTGACTTAAAAAAAGAGATGCAATTTTTCAGTAGTTTAGTATAGACCATAAATAAATGGTTTTGATTATAAGTCCTGCCACCTTTGTCTCTCTCCACCAAATATTGCTGCCCATTTGCGAGTTATTTCCAGGTAGATGGTTGGCTTGTTGGGCAGATAGTCCAGGTATACACTTAGACCCGTTTTTGGAACTGCCGTCTCAATCTGAGTCCCCTCGTGCCACTCGTTAAAAGACGTAACGGAGATAAAATCCGGCCTTGACTCCAGCGCAGAGCTCAGTGAGGTTTCATAATATTTGCCGTTGATGCGGTTTCTAGTGTTTTTAAAGTTCCACGGCCTGATGCTGGTGTCGATGTATCCTGGGCCCACGCTAGGAATGAATAAGAGGTCGTTATCCTCGCAGAAAGCTTTGATGGAGACCCAGTTGCGCTGAGTGGAGCCGTAGGTAAAACCATTGGTGGCGAAATAGGTGTAGATGCCATCAAACCCTGCGGTCAGGATCTCCCTTTTATGCTTTTCTTCGACCAGCAGGGCGATGAAGATCCCGTCATACGGTGTGTCCCTGATGCTCCCGCTTTCTGTGTGTTTAAGCAGCTTGGCCCATTGCTCCGAGTTAATCAAGTACGAGTCATACACATAGAAAAGTGGAAGGAGCTTGCCGGCATTTGTTCGATACTTGAAAAAAGCTGGATGGTCTCCGTATCTAAGGAGAAGAGATTTGCAAACAATTGTAAATAAAGACATTTATTCACTGATTATGGAAGACAGCTATAAAATCAGCTAATCTAAAGCAACACTTACTTCTCAATGATGTATTTGACATTGGTAAACATGTTGACTTCATCTCTTCCTTTGTAGGGCTCAATATGAAACACAACCTGGAAATGGAAAAATATATTTTCCATCTGATTTGTTCAACATCTGATAAGATTTCTCAGAAAGCATGAAGCTTTATTCAACTCACCTTGATGTGGTACTTATGAGCTACCTCCAACAGTGAGGGCATTATCTCATCCAGTGGCTCACCATTGTCATCATTCGTTGAAGGGGGATACCAGGAAACAGCGATGACACCTGATGACCAAACACACACAAAATCAGACTCAACATTAGGTAATCAGATTTTAATGTTATGTTGGCTTATTCTTCAGTATTTTACTTTCCCTGAGTCAGTTTTGTTCCCCTGATTCTTCAATCTATCCATCAATCAAGACCGTTACTGACTTCTGATCATCTGAAGTCAGAATCTGGGCCGTCTTCAGCTCTTTCTGAAGCCAGACATACACTTTGCAATATTTTCAATCGTTGCATGCAGCTACAGCTCAAACTGTACGATAAAACCACAGGGTTTGAAAGTTCATGGCTCAAGATGCATATTCTCGCACTGTGCGGCCTGATGATCTGTTGAGACCTCACGACCACTGACTGAATTTCAAACATGTTTGATTTTCTCCCAACCTTACAATTCCTGATAGGGGGGTGGTCCTTAGAAGCTGATTGCCCCTCGTTACCCCCTGTATACTACACAACCCCAGATTAAGGCTGAAACTAAGTCCGATTGAAAAATTCTTGCATGACAAAAAAAAACACAGTGTGTGCCCGGCTTAAGGGGTCCAAAGATCTTTACAGGCAAGAGGGGAAAATCCTGTTCCTCCAGAGAGTTCTGGGTCACTCTGGGATTCTCTGTGGGGCGTGTCCATAAGAAGGCAGGAGTCACAGAAGAATCCTGACCAGCTGGTCAAACTTCCATGTAAAGGACTGTGAGCATTGTTCTTCAAATAACCACATGATCTGGATTTCTAATAGGGCTGGGTATTTTCACCAAAGTCCTGAATCGATTTAATTTTGATTCATACGGTTCTAAATCGATTAATTTTGATTCGATCTGTTTTTACAATAATGAAAGTTGTTCAACTGTATTTCAAAATATGATCATATTAAACACAAAGAGCAAACTTCTTAATCAGACAGTTTAAAATTGAGATGTGAACAAAGCTGTGTAAAAAGTGCAAACTTGTTTGTGACAAGTGAAAAAGTGAAGCCTCTCTCCAGCAAGCAGACGTGACACAGCAGCAGACATGCGTGAGCTGCATTATCTTCAATGCACAAACCATATTTGCAGCGTTGTCTGTAACAACTACAGGGTGTTTGCTGGTTAGCCCCCTTTTGTTAATGTCTTCAGTCAACCTATTTGCTATATTTGCAGCTGTCTGGCTTGAATAATCTTGGTGGTCTGTAGCAGGAGATGCGAGGCGCCACTCATTATCAATGTAGTGGGAAGTCACCTTAATGTCACATATCCAGCACATTATCTTTAGCTGTTTCAAATCCAAAATGGTTCCAGCATCAGACTTCAGTTTGGACAGCTTGCTGAGTGGTGTGTTACTTGGGTCGGCATTTGCACATGCCTGCTCATTTGAATGTGAACGTTGCACGCATCACTATAAAACTAATCAATCTCATACCCTACACATCGATTTTGCAAAAATGTAAAGGAATCGATAAAAAATCGATTAAATCGATTTTTTTACCCAGCCCTAATTTCTAAATGTCTGACTTATTTTGTGGGAAAAAGTCTGAATTACTCGGAGAACGTCCTTAATGTTCCGAGCGCTTCTGTTGCCGAAAACAGGTTCAGATTATCAGATTATCCACCTGACTCTTGGCCTTCAATCTTATTGTTTCATGTCTCAGCGAACTGGACTGGGTCTTTGACTTGCAGTTCTACACCTACTTTCCTCTCTGCTCAGTGGTCAGAGAATCTCTGTTCAACATTTACTAAACGTGGCCGAAAGGTTTTCTCTCCAAGGACTAACTCTATGTGTCCTTCTTGGCATAGATTACATCAGATGAGCATATCCTGTCAGACCAGCATAACCATAGTCAAAACCTGTTAATTCCTTTAGTATATCCCTGTTTATCCCTTTAGTTTTGTACACTTTAAACTACCTCAATGAGCATGTATTCCTTTAGTCATGTACAAAAAAATGATTTCATGACATACTTTTTGGTGTTTTTTCAAGTGCATGGCGATCTGACCTTAAATTGTTTTTTAGGGACATGACTAAAGGGTTACACATCCGTTGAGGTAGTTTAAATTGTATTTGTTGTACAAAACTAAAGGGATACACAAATCAGACGTAAGCATGTGTATTGACTACGGGTATGCTGGTCTGACAGGGTATGCTGATCTCACTGAACACCGGACTGAACCTTAATAATTATCTTACAAAAAGATTGAGGAATTATAAAAAAAAAATAAAAAAAAAAAAGGAACCCAACTACATTTTCATCATGTTAAACCAGGCTTAGTTTGTCTAATTGGGCGCATTGCCTTTCTTCCTTCCTCTAACTCTGCACTTCAAGCAAAACAGAAAAAATGTTTTTGCAACTTTTATGTTGGCAAAAAAAGATTCTACTTTTTTTGTTCCAAATCCTGTTAGCCATTTAAAAGAGAAACCTTTCCAAAATCAACCACAACAATATCTTTCTGTTTGGAAGCAGACCTCAATGGCCCAAAACACACTGAAATATTCTCAACAACAAAAGACAACGTTGAATTTTATCCTTAGCAGACAAATATTATTATTACCAGAGAATAATACAATTTCCCAGTACAAAAAAGTGGATACATTGAACCTTACGTCATCCTATTTATGTCATCAGTTTGAAAAAGTTTATAGGAAAGTAAGGAGTTTTAATCACTGATAATCCTTGATCTAATAGCCAAGCTTTATATTGTTCTTACCAATGGCTGCTGTACGCAGCTGTTGCATATGTGCCTCTAAAACAGCGGGGTCCCTGGAACTGTAAGGACCCAAGGATGGGTAATAGTTGGCCCCAATGTCTTCAGGGGGTACGTGCCTTCCTTGTGGATATTGCTGAGCCACTTGTGCATCCCAATGTGGCAGCTGTGGATGGTCCCAGTGGATGTATTTGCCATCAAACTTGGGGTTTCCATACCAAATATAGTAGAAGGCATGGAGATAGTAGTTTGGAGGAGGGTACTTCCTCAGTGTGCTTTCCAGCTCTGCATCCCTGTCTGACTCAGCAGGGTCACTCATTTTGATCTCTTCAGGTCTTTTGTTGTATTCCCTCTGGTTCTGAGAAGCAGTCTGTCTGTGAAGATCGACTTGAACTTCAACAGGCCTGTGAAAAGGGGAGTCCTCAGGGGTGAGAGTCTTTAAAACCAGCGTTATAATGAGTAGGAGCAAGGCCAATGCGATTAAGCTGATGCAGGATTTAAGCCTAAACCTAGCCATTCTTCACTCACAGCCGGGAGCTTCCCACAGTTCATTGTTGAAGCAGAAGTAAGGGGTTGACGGTGGACATGGTGCCATTGGACATCAGACACAGAGCTGTTGTTCAAGGAAACAAGAAACAGATCTCATAAGATTGTTTTAAAGTTTTCAGTTAAAAAAAAACAAACTATAAAAGCTTTTACCGAGAACAGTAGAGAGAAACATGACATTAGAAAGTAAAAGAAAGCAATAATTGTATTATTGTTCAAGTATTTAAAAACAAAAAACAAGTTTTACTATCTATTACAAAAAATTATGATTTAGATCACAAACATCAATAAAGCATAGAAGTAATTTATTGTTTTTTTTTAATAAGACAAATGATATTACAGTGAACTATTCTGTGGTTTCATCAAAACATATCTTAAATTGCGATGTCCTAATGAAATGATTGATTGCTGGATCATTTTATGTTGGAGATCTGATCAATGGAAAGGGAAACTTCACTTTGAACATTATAGCTTCCTACTTTCTTGGGTCAAATTTTTTCCATTTTGTTACAAACTGTTTTAGTTCATTTCCAGTGAAATCATTGAAAAAACCCTCCTTTTTGACTTTGGCTAGAATATTTGGATTTCTATCAGAGCGTCAAATAATACAAAAAAAGCAAGAAAATAAAGTTGATGATCTTTAACCTGTCCCCATAAATTCTGCTCTGAGCAACACACATGGAAAATTATTTTCAGTAATAGTGGATACATCAATTTTGATTATTTAGTGAAAAACAATAGTTTACCTGAAATGTCTTTATTAGTGCAGGCTATATAAACAACAATAAAACAATGAAACCAGCAGCTTGATAAAAAAAAAAGCCCCGTTTCATACATATTTACATATTAAGTCATAGTAAAGTGCACTGAACTTCAGACCTGTCAACAACAGAAACTAGCTATAGCATGAGACACATGTTAGCATTAAGCACGAAAAACAACAACATAACCCGCTCTAGCCCTCAACTTAAAACAAATATATTCCTTCGATTAAAAACAAACCTGCTTTAACAGAGTGTTAGAAAGTTTATCAGTTATTTCCGCTAAATATGATGTAGATGACGGTGCACAGAGCTAGCCCTTCTGGTTTAGCACTTGTCCCGGAAGTTGCGCAGATCTACAAACGCTCCACGAGCATTCTAGGCATTCAGTGTGACCCATCCATGTTTATAGACAGCGGTGGTAACGCGGTCTGAGATATCTCACTGGAGGGGGATATGCTGCCCCCATTAGGCCAGAGGTTGTACAACATCCAAACTCTGCACACACACACAAAAAAAAATGCACTCATCTATGCTGAAACAGTTAATTGCATTCGTTGCAACTAAAAAGAATCACGATATGTTTAGGATATAATCTGAAAAAGAGATTAATAATCGTAAAAAAACCCCGTCTATAAATAGATGTATATGAATCTAAACATTATGTAAATAAAAGCACCAAATGGCCTGCCTCAGATACATAATACCCACCTACTAAACTACAATTGAGACTGAATATCATTCTTCTTCATGAAAACTGTACTAAACTGTGACACCTTTTTATGCAATGTGTTGCAATTACTTTGCTTTTACAATGTAAACAATTGATCATAGTGGTTTAAAAACAGATATTTTCAATGATAAAAAAATGCCCATTTTGTTTATAGTATGCATATATGTTCTCTGTTCCACAGCCTATAATCGTTTTCTTTGCCACTGTATTATTGTCTTATTGTATTAGTATGCACAAATTAATATTTGTCAAATGTGTACACATACCTACCAAATTAAGCTTATTCTAATTATAATCAAGTTATGACTTGGTTAGTTGTTTCAACTCTTCCATATTCATTAAGGGTTGGCTAAAATAAAACCTGCCTGATTCAAAGAGTTCCCCATCATCATGAGGAAACTGAAATAGTATCTCTGATACAACCACATTTGTCCTGCTTCTACAGTTACATTTTATTTTCCTTTGAATCTAATCAGCAGTAAACATGTTAGATATGATTATTTAGACAAAATATCACTTTCACTGATGCCAATTGACACCCCTAACAGTTTCATCAAAAACATGTATTTTTAATAGCTAAGCATTAGATTGTTCTTATATATATATATATTAAATGAATAAGTTTGGATAGACCAAATGTATTTATTTGACTTTATTTTCAGTTAATTTTATCTATATAGCATATAGTGACATGTCTTCCATCTAAGGAAACACAGCTTATTGTACTGAGTTACTGAATTTCTCTCTCCTGGATAAGCATGCAGCAACAGTGCATATATATACAGTATATATATATACATATACAGAACTCATTTGGAGTAACTTAGGGTGAAAACAGTAAATCTGTTTTTTCTCACCTATGAACTTTAGCGAGGGGGTACACATACAACTGCAGATTGAAGCAGCCAAGGACATAAGTGTTAACCCTTAGAGCCATCAGATAGTAAACACACATACTGTAGTCCTACAGAGGTTTTGCTATATATTTAGAAAAAAAAACAGGTTTTTGGATCTGCGTATTTATTTAGGAAGTACTAAATGTTATATAATAGTGCAATTGATAGTGTTTATTTCAATTACATATTGAGGCACATGTTTAAAAAGATGAAAGGACAAAACACTTGTTTTCAACAACTTTATTGAATGTATTCACTTGGAAATAAACTTTTACAAACTGCAAAACAGCTTTTGGTAACACCAAGGAAATAAGTTAGGCAGATCAAAAGTAATTAATAATAATGAAAAACATAAAAATACAACAAACCAAAATGAAAAAAAAATAAAACTGCTTAAGATTTCAAAAGCATCTGATGATCAGTAAAAACTAACAATGACACCAACCAACCTTTTAGCTGGTTAGTGTTAACTGTGGTAGTGCAGAGCAATAAGCGACACCACATTTCATACTGGCAATGTCATGAAAAAAAAAATCCTTCCCAGTTTATTTGGATACTGTAAAACAAGACTTTTTTTTTTTGCACCGTAGTCTCATATTTACACACCAGGTGGCAACACAATCGCACAGCAAAGCTAAAACTTCCCGCCCACTCCCAGCTCTGCTGGTTTTCTCACCTTGTACCTCAGCTGAATGGGTGAGGAGAAGAAAGCTAGTATTAAACAACCTTAGAATAAAACGGTTAAATATTAATGGCGGTCTCTGAGGTTCTTATTTTTGTAATTTGATTTATCATCAACTTATAACAATACTTGCCAACCCCCATGACATTCATAACACTGTCTGATCAGTCATCAAATCGAGAGGATAAGAGGAAGGGTGGAAACAATCAGGATGAAAAAAATAATGACAGAACAGCATCAATACCTGCTATTGAAAGAAAGCAGCATGTTTTTTGTGTAGGATTAGAGATGAGGTACAGGAAGAAAAACGGAAATAGACAAACCAATGCCAAGAAGACATTCTGATGCAGTCCACAGTTAAAGGAGCCTAATTTGTTCATTCAAATATGAAGATGCTCTTTATTAACAGTTGACAAAAAATTACATGTGCACAAGAACCACTAAAAGTACTACACATGCTGTGTTCAGTTGAAATCATACTCTTTTTTTCTTTTTTCGTCTGTTGGTTTGGAGCTGCAGCTTATATGCAGACCCGATTAAAACACACAAGATGAATCTTTCTTTTTTCCCTCTTAAAGGTTAAAGTAAAAGAATGTCAAATCTTCATTTAATTTTTACGAAGACCAAAAAAATGTGTCTTTTATGTTAACCTTGTCATCTCACTCAGACGGAAAACAAAACCTTTCCTTAAACAGCAGAGACTCCCAGATAACCTCAAGTAGCATAAGCATTAAACCACAACTAGGTTAACTTTTAATAATTTTATCAAAAAAAAAAAAATCTTAACATAAAGGCAAAAAACCCTAACAGATAAATCACAGCAAGTTTATATACACATCCACATTAAGAAAAAAGCTGTCAGTGGTTTTGACGAGAGGCTGGCTGAGAGGAGTAGGATTTGGACAATCAGATAAGCCCTGATCTTCTTTCTTCAAGGGGCGTTATTTGGTTATCTGGAATGGATAAAAATGACGAGGAGTGGGGAGAAAAGCCACAGCTGGGTGTTCACCTCTTTTTGGGAGCTTGGGTGGTGCGCGGTGGGGTCACAGGCCGACCAGAATTGACCCCACCGTACTGGTACTTTGCCTTCTTCTCTGAGGGCTTTAGGATCTTAAAACAGAGAAGACAATAGATTATTTCTGTACCAATGCAGTACTCCAGAAAAAAAAGACAGAACTCCATTTTCTTTTTATCTACCTGGAAGGAGCACATGAGGGACTCATCCACACTCATCATGCCGCCTGCATTATCAAACTCCCCGCAGTAGTTTGGAGCTGAGAAAAGTGTGACCAGTTGGCGTTTGGCAAAGAACTCGTATCCATCCTCCACAACCTGTTTTAAGACACTTGGTGTTATTCTAACGCCCACAGCGATCGATAGCAACAAACAGATCTTCATCCACTCTCAGTAACTGACCATGCAATAAGGACAGAGCAAACAAAAACATAAACATGAAACCTTCTGAGCATTAATACAGCCACTGTGGTTAAAACAAAGATTCTTTACATTTTTGTCATCTCATAGCCGCAGAATTCAGAACAGATACAAATACAAAACAGAGATGGGCGGAAACTCAGAAGTCAATTAATTAGTAAATGGAGATCAGATGTGTTTAAATTATAACTTTAACTCCAGTCGTTCTATGAAGGCCTTATAGTTTTATTACTGAACATTTTTGAACAAATACTAAGACCAGGACACACAGTAGAAGTTTAACACTGTGTTAGATTATTAAACAGTATCCCAACATATCGAAACAATGTTCCACTCATCAGCTGGAACAAAACAGTATTGCACAACTTAAGACCTTTAAATACATACAAGTATCTGACAGGCAGGAAAGGAGCATAAATCAGAGAAGTAGCCAAGAGGCCAATGTTTATTCCACAAGAGCTTTAGAGATTCAAAACTCAAGCTGTAGAATGTTTTCAGGACAATGGGGCATGCGCTACAGAAATGTGTTTTGAAGAGAGGCAGGAACAAAGTCATCGCCTACAAAAAAAAGTCACACAGTTTGCTGATACAGAATATTAAGCTGATCTGGCAGTCAGAGCTTTAATTTATTCATTCCCTAGTTTTTTTTTTTCTTTCCCAGGTGTAGTTTCTTGTTGTTACACAGAGCATTTTTTATTGATGCATTAGGCTGTAGTATTATATGGTCTTTGCTTAACCTGTTTTGTAGTTGTAGAGATTTATCTGCATAACTGACAAAGGCTGTTTCAAAAATAATACACTGCTATGCAAACAAAAGGTCTTTCTGGGAAGGTTTTTTTTAGAATCTTGGTATAATTACTGCCCTGCTCTGACAACTAAAGGCATGTTTTAGAGTCTCTTTACCCCAGTAATGATTAATCAATTATTAAATTAGTCGATGATTATTTCAATAATCTATTAATCAGTATGAATGCGATTGTTTCAGCCCTAACTTGTAGATATATATCACCAACCACTGAACATGGCGGTGGAGGAATAAAAGTAGAAATCTGATTAAAGGCTGCCAAAGCCTTAAAGCTGGGGTGAAGCTACAGGGAGACAACAACCCTAAACAGATGTGTTTCCAGCAACCCTTTTTTGCGCATTTTGAATCATACTTAGCAAACTTTATACATTTTTTTTTTTACACTTGCTGGAGATGTTCTATATTTTTTCAGTAAGCATAAATGCACCTAAAAGGAGATTGAAACATATTTTCCAAATTAGTTCTGACAAAGCAAATATTTATATCACATGACTGATGAGCTGTTTCTGCCTAAAGCTGGCATCCTGAATGCAGCGTTAGAATCATACTTCTCTCTTGATGTCTCCGGATGGCATGAGCCTTCACTAATACAATACTGACCTGATAGAATAATTACAATTTACTGACTGCAACAAATTGATTAAAACCTCAGTCCATCACTGGTCTGTGGTCTGTGCTAGCCTGCTAACTCTACTTCCTGTTTACTACAGCCAAGCATAAGGTCAAAATATTATGTCACTATTTCTTGTTAATTCGTTGAATTGGATTAAAACACGGCTAATTCACATTGTTTCCAACTTTATAAAAGTTTGCTTAAAATTCTCAACAAATTTGGATGGAAAGACGGCTATAAAGGTAACGCTTTATACTGTCAAAGTCCAGAACTAAATTCAGTTGAGAATGTGTGGGAAGACTTTCAAACTGATGTTCTAAGACCCTTTTCCATCCATATCTGACTGAGCTAGAGTTGCTTTGGAAAAACATGTCAAATATGTCAAGCTAGTACAGGCATACTCTCAATCTGTGGATCTACCTAACTGTTAATCAGGTGAATTCATTAAAATAAACACCACTTTTAAATTGTTGGTTTTTTTGCAGAACAAAAATTTAAATTCCTTGACTCACAGTTTCCAGATATGTAATACCATGTATTCATGTCCTATTAAAATTAACAAAAGTTGGAAAAAAAAACAAAATGGAAACAGTAAGGTAGAGAGGACTTCCACAAGGTTGTAACAATTCTATCAAGGAAAACATCGGCCTTATCATTACAGGCTCACTGTATGTTAATGGGGTCTGTCAACTGGAGAAGCGTGGCTAGTAGTACATTGAGCATCTTCAAATTCAGTAATTACCTGGTGGGCTCTGCAGATGAGGTCCAGGTCATGGCGGTTTAGGAACTTGCTGACCACATCAGCCCCAAAGGTGAAGGAGACTCCACGGTCATTTTCTCCCCAGCCTTGCACGTCCTTATCAGGATCCGACCACAGCAGGTCACACAGGAGGCCTGACACGTGCACACAAAGCAGAAAACAATAATTATAAAATTAGAATTTAGCCTAATACACACAGGACATAGATTCTGGGGAACAGAGGGTGCTTGCACTCATCTGAAATAATTATAAAAGAAAATGTGTGGCTGCTGTCCAGAGGTACTGTGAATGGTATATAAGGAAAAAGTACCTGTGTCTGGCACATCTGTTGGCCTCATGATCCTGCGGATCTGCTCCATTGACTGCAAGTCAGGTGAAAGCCCTGAGATAGAAAGTAAACATCGACTTATGATTAAAGAAGAAATTATATGCATCTAAAATGTCTGCAAAATCTGCCACTTTCTCTTTTTCTTCAAAACAGAGCCAACTTCAGCTCCTCACCTCCATGGCAGCAGAATATCTTCTCATCAATGATGGCTGCAATGGGGAGGCAGTTAAAGCAGTCTGTGAAGGTCTTCCATAACTTAATGTTGAATCTGCGCTTGCCTGCAAATATACGAGCACACATTTTAGGAACTGAATGTCTGGTGTGATTCAGAATCTATTCCTGTATAAACTCACTCACACTCATCATAGAATCCATAGATGCGGTTGATGGAAGCACACTCGTGGTTTCCTCTTAGCAGGAAAAAGTTCTCTGGGTATTTGATCTTGTAGGCAAGCAAAAGGCAGATGGTTTCCAAGGACTGCTTCCCTCTGTCCACATAATCACCCAGGAAGAGATAGTTTGCTTCAGGAGGGAAGCCTCCATACTCAAACAGCCTCAGCAGATCAGTGTACTGCCCATGGATGTCACCTAAATGGAAGTTGACATACAAAATGTTACGTTTTATATATTTTTTTATGATTAATCAATAACAAGAGAAGAAGCAAAATGGCCTCAACACTGCAAACAAGGGAGTGGGGGCCTAGTGGTAAGGGCATTGCGCTTGGATCCCAGAGGTTCTAAGTTCAAGTCCCACTTCCATGGACTG
>NW_015151111.1:93113-172309 GCF_000732505.1 Cyprinodon variegatus
GAAAGGATACATAATCCACCTGCAGTTACACCAAGATAGGTTTTAAATTTTCTTGTAACTACTCTCAGAGGATTTAGGACAATAAGTCTTTCATCCTTGACCTTTCAGATGAGTTCTAAATGTAAAGCACAAAGTCTCTGCTGGGGACACTCATTTTATCACTCAGCCAAGGCCTGCTGGCTTTAGTATCCTTTTGTGTCAATTTAAAAGTTGCTCTCATTTGGGCAGAGAAGTATAGACAAAGATGACTAAAGTGGTCTTAACCTCAAAAGGACAATAATAACTGACTTTATAGTAACAAAGAAAGGAACTTAAATTATGTCCTAGTCATTTTGTGGGAGTGCCTCATTACGAGATAACATTAAATACAAATTAAAATCTAAGTGAAGCAACCAAAACAGAAACCTATATTTTATCCGAGCTTGGTATTTGGTATTTTCTGCACCAAAACCCTAGCCACAGCTGGCACCCGTAGATATATGACCACACAATGTCACCGCATCAACATCGTGTTTTGTATTTTGCTGTTTTTCTATTCTTAAATGTCTAAAATCCAACAAGCAGAACGCTGGCACACACACAGTGCACAGAGCTAAACAACAAATTGCTGCTCTAGGCTGTGCAGACCAGGCTTTGTGGACTACTTTGCCACTGCAGTGCACCCATCACTTCGCTGGCAGAAAGAGCTTCTCTAAATTCAGTTAATGGATTTTAGGGTACAGCCTTTAAAAAAATTATTATAGAAACATCAAAGAAACATTTATATCCTCTGCACTTCTCAATTTCTCTCATATTTTTAGTCACAAACCTCAATTTATTTCTTAAACATGTAAGCTCTTTAAACTATATTATGTATTTGTTTTACATAACTTAACTGGTTCTACAAAAAAATAAAACTGCGAATAACTTCAAGATATACTAACCTAATCTACAACAGGCATGAAACATTGAAGCCGAGACCTAAGAAAAGAGCTGCAGGGCTTCAAAGCAGAGACACAGGGTCTCTGAGCTGCACTTTGGTGTCTCAGACTGTGAAACTTTCTCGAAGCCCTTTGGCAAGAAGGGGCATCTGCAAACTTAGCCTGAATGTCCACTAAACGTTGATCTCATTGAAATAGAAACTGCATGAAAATTAATTAGGGATTCGTATTATAATCAGCTAAT
The DNA here is from genome assembly GCF_000732505.1 of Cyprinodon variegatus. Classification (NCBI taxonomy): domain Eukaryota; kingdom Metazoa; phylum Chordata; class Actinopteri; order Cyprinodontiformes; family Cyprinodontidae; genus Cyprinodon; species Cyprinodon variegatus. The sequence goes on from NW_015151111.1 coordinate 94,278, forward strand.
TTCAGCCATAAAACTAAACATTAGATAATGGCTATTATCCCAATAGAACTATATAAGAGGTCCTGTTTTTGTGACAAATGAGTGAGGATTACGCATGCAGCTCCAGAGGGACATGTGCACCCAACTGGTGCATTAGTCGGCCACAGGAAACATGCTCAAGCAAAAATATATATATTTTTTTTTGTTTTTGTTTTTTTTTACAGAAAACCAAACTGCTATTTTATAATTATTATAAAAGGACAGGGGAGAAAACTAGTGTTTATCAGTAGGTCTAGAGGAAAAATGATTAACAGTTAATGATTGGTTGAGGTATAAAATATCACAAAATTAGATATCAGTGGAAAAATAAATGTTGTGCATCCATAAGATTCATTATTTGGTTATGTATTCTTTATCAACCAATGCCAGGACACAAGGTTTCTAAGAAATACTGCTCTGTGAATAAAAGCAGACCGACATTTCTGAGTTGATAGGTCTAGGCACTACTACTTAAAAAATAAAATTCTTCAGAACAAATCAAGCAAGCAGAAAGTTATGCTATCTTGTCTTTTTTCACTCATTTTGCTTTCTCTTTTGGCTTGTTCCAGGAGGAGCCCCGAGTGGTCCTTAATTATTTAGATGATATCAGAGATGACATCATATTGTGTGTAGAGTAAACTCTGTCAGGTCTTTATTTTATTTAAAACCTTCTGCCATGCCATATAAAGTAGTTATCTAGACCTATTCACAAATTCAGGATCAATTGCAATTAGTTTGGCCATATTTTAGTCATAGTTGCATAGTGGCTTATATGGTTGAACAGCAGGAATAATAGTTTTAATAGAAAAGACACAAACAAACAAACAAACAAAAAAATCGATTTAAGGGGACTCTAATAAAAATGTTTGGAGAATACCAAAGAAACAAAGACAGAAGACCAAAACTAGAAAAGCCCTCCTCAGAGAGCCCAGACCTCCACCAAGCAACAAATGCTGCCCCATATTGTGACCTTTACCTAGAGCTAAAACTCACACATGATCTGGATCATTACCAAATGTTCTGTTCTCACGTTTTTCATTCACTCGGCTTTCTTATTTAGTCAGCAGATCAGGACTTCAAGCGAGGCATGGCTCACCATTCCTGTGTTTTTGGCTTCAGTAAAATACTTCAGGACTTTTTTGAGTCCAAAGTTATCAATAGTCAGTGCTGCCACTCTTTGGTTTAGGGGGTAAGTGCTTGTTCTGCCAATAATGTTGAAGAATCCTTACAAAATTCCGGCTTCCAAAATGTAATGGATTGTTGCTTGGATGGAGGTGCACCTTTAGTAAAAATCTCATTAAAATCGGTTTATATCTTTTAAAGTTATCCGGCACACAGACAGAACCAAACTCGACAAAAAACATAATCTCCTTGTTGGAGGTAAAAATAAGTACATGATGGTTAGGAAACAGAAACAGAAAGCACTGACCACAAATCTTCAGAGGAGCCTCGAGCTCCAGCAGGATTGGCTGGCTGAGGAAGATCTCCCTGGATTTGATGCAAAGGCCACGTACCTCTGCCTCAGTCATCTGGACTATCTTCCCCGGACGACATCCTCGCACTGTAAGAGCAAAACATGACTGTAAGAGAGACTGTCAGCTTTAATAATGAGGTCTTCTCTCAAGGAGCAGCAGGGGCAGCATCAGAAAGGGGCCACGGTGGAATCGCGCTTCAAGCAGAACCACTTTAGTCTTCTTCTAAGCAGAGGAACTGGGAGTGTAAAGATGATGCTTAGAACCGATTAGCCTCAGCAGAACTTTAGAAACCCGGTGCTGAAGCTGTGAAAGCGCTAACATCCTAACTCGCAGTGTTTGCTGTTTGGCCTTTGATGCACCAGTGTGGGCTTAACCTACTTTATGTTATTCTGACCCATCTTGGAACAGTAAAAGGAAAAGAGAGAGCTGCTAAATGCTGGCTGGGGTCCAAAACTGAATAAGGTGATGTCAAAATGGATTATTTAAAGGTAAATGAAACAAAAGAAAACTTATTGTATTCTCAGGTTTCAGTAGCCTCTTTTTTTAACAGCGGCTAAAATAGCATAATTACTCAAAAACTATAGTTATTTTATCTGTTCCACACAGCTAAATGCCAGGAAAAGGTCCAAGAAAGAGTGAAAGAAAAAAATAATGGTTTGCTAAAATTCGCTTTCTAACTTTTTTTTTTTTTTTTTTTAACAAACCAATAGAAAAGAGAAAAATGAAAGCTAATGTACACCTTAGGGAATGCTTTTCTGTACATATTAATCTACACCCACATTTGACATCCTATTCCAACAAAAGCACTCAAACTTCCATTCTGTTTCTGTCACTGATTAGTCATATAATTGAATGCGCTACAAGGTTTAGACATTAAATCAAACATGATAAAATAACAAACATTTACAGATGATGCATCCGATGACCCAAAACATTATAGAGCTTTAGCCTTTTTTTTTTTTTTTGATAATTGGCCATCTACTTTTTACCCACATTCAGTGCATTTGTGCTCATTAGCAGACCCCATCAGCATGGAGTACGTTAAGCTGGGATGATCAGCCTACTCGGCTTTAACGCTCAATATTTCACTGTTGCAGTGGCATGCTGCAGACTGCCACTTCTAGAAGAGATTAGGTTTATCAGATCAACCAGTGGCAAAAGCTGAAAGTAGTAGAATCGGCTCCAATACCAGTAATAGAAAATATACTCTGAGTGCGTTAAAAACAAGGTTTCAGCAAAAATATAATGCTCTTTTGATGGATCCGTTTTTGTCTTCATCTACTTATCGTTCATTTTGTGTGCACAGGTGCATTGCTAAAATCAACTTGTAACAGCTTCATCAGGGGGTCTAGGTTTCTACTTGTAAATATGTGATGAATCTTACTTGTAGTTTTTTACAGTTCAAATATGTATTCCTAATTTCTACACGTTTATTGTCACAAATGTATGAGTTGAAAGAAATACAAAACCTAAATATATTTCAGTTTATAAACCTACATTTACCAATTCAGACAGATGACAGTTATCTTGCAACATCTCCAAAAAAACAAAAAATCTAAAATTGGCCAACAGAACACTGACTGCTGGATTTCTGCCTGCTCTAAGGTAATATACCATAAAAATATACCTACACTTGATGCAAATCCATTTCAGAATATTCTTTTTTTACTTGTGTATTTCAAGTGTTCAAGTTTCTCTTGGTATTTGTTTGAAGCTTTTGCTTTATTATTACTACTTTATTATTACTACTAGAAGAAATAATCCTTTATTGGGCAAACGGCTTTAACTAAAAGGCCTAACTTTGGTTACTTCTGGTTACTGAGCGGAAAAAGTCTGAACTACGAGGTAATCCTAATAACAAGGCTGACACACCTTTAAACCTAATCGATAAACCATTGCAAATGAGAGAATTACTGCAGACTGCAGACTATCAGTCGATTTTTGAACTGGAAAAAAAAAAACTATACTACAACAATACTAACTGCCACTCTCCCCCCCCCCAAAAAAAAAATAATGAAAAACATTTCTAGCATAAACAGAAAGTTAATATCACTTATGTTTTACAGGATTTGTTTATAATAGAAACCCATGATTGTGGCCACAAACCAATTACAGCTAAATTTGCCCCTTTATTGACTGGTAAAAACAATTTAAAGATCAAATATGTCTCACTTTTGCACTTTTATCTTCTTATGAGTCTTTAGAAAGAAACAAACAATTGAAAGGGATTTAAATATATGTTGAAGGATGAATCAGTAAAGCTTCCCACACACTTAAACCAAATAAAATGTGAAACTAAAAAAACAGGGCAGCTTTGAGGCAAACACAAAGAAACCATGGGATTCTGGTCAAATATCAAATGAAAAGGGAGATATTCTTTTTCGGTTTGGGTGAATGAATGGCCTCTATTCAAAACATTAAACACAACAAAGAGAGTTGGCTTATGTGAAAACATTCAACCATGAAGGATTAGAATGGGATTGTGGAATCATCTATGCAGAGCATTCTATGCATTGTAGTTCAACACTCTCACTCACACATCTGTTTTGTTTTCAAATTATTTAACATTGAATTGCTATAAAAGATATCCAATGAACATTTACATTGATGCATTAAATTAGATGCACGCAGACGGCCGTCAAGTCTGTAAAATGGCATTTATTTTTTCAAATCTCAACTGTTAAAACATATGTAGCTAAAATAAAAAGACCAATGATAAAACTTAAATATTCATATATTTTAGATTCATTGCACACTAACTGAAACATTTCAGGTCTTTTATTGTCTTAATATGGATGATTTTGGCAAACAGCTCATGAAAAAAACAATTCATTCTATCTCATGAAATTAGCATATTTCATCTGACCAATAAAAGAAAAGTGTTCTCAATACAAAAAAAGTCAACCTTCAAATAATTACGCACAGTTATGCACTCAATACTTGGTCGTAATACTTTTACAGAAATGACTGCTTCAATGCGGCGTAGCATGGAGGCAATCAGCCTGTGGTACTGCTGAGGTGATATGGAGGCCCAAGATGCTTCGATAGCAGCCTTTAGCTCATCCAGAGTGTTGGGTCTTGAGTCTCTTAACTTTCTATTGATAATATCCCACAGATTCTCTTCTGAGATAGGAATTTTGGGTTTTCATGAGCTGTATGCCAAAATCATCCGTATTAAGACAATAAAATACCTGAAATAATAAATAAATAATAATAATAATGAACTTTATCACAATATGCTAATATTTTGAAAAGGACCTGTAGTTGCAATGCATCCTCTTTTTTTCCCTGAACAGTAGAATCTTGATCACTAAAATTTGCACTAGGCGTAGAGTGGGTATAAAGAACAGTGTAAGCACATCCAACCAGTGTAATACTTTATTGGCAAGGAGAGTGTGAATGTATGGCAGACAATGTGTGGGAATGGAGCATTACTCATAAAAAAATACAGATGAGTATAACCAGCAAAAAGCTGTATTCTTCTTTTTTTATATATATCCTGATTAAGTGTATACATGAGAAACAAAGATAACATTACAGTAAATGTAGTAGTTAAAAAAAAACGTATCTGTATGAGTAATTATTGAGTATAATTATACACAAGATTACCATACAGGGATAATCCCCATTGAGTTCATGCCGAAGAACAAATGCATTTAAAGACAATGCAATCAAAGAAATACACCTATATTGGCAAAAAAAGAGTAGCTAATAGTTAATGCTGTATTTTGTTTTGCTTTTATGTGTTGCCTTCCACTTGTTAGTAACGAGGCCGTTTCAAACAACCTGCCCGAGGCAAAGCAAAAACGTCCCCGCCCCTCCTACTGAACATCAACCGTTTAGAAAATAAATGTGCAAAATAAAAACAGAAGCTATAAAACCGCAATGCACAAAATGTATTTATGCATTTAAAACAATTGGAGGGGTTACTGTAAGTTACGCAAAGCCTCTAACAAAACTGCGCCAATGAAAACATGTAGGCGTTCATTGCTGGAAGTGTTTATAAACACGGCCAGGCAGCTAACGGCGATGCTAGCAGCAGCTAGCCAGGGATACAACGATACCAACGGCTGATGTTAGCCTTAGCTGCTAACACTAGCCTGCGATCCTTTAAAAAAGGAAAAGAAACGGTAGTAAGTGAAACACTCGAATTAGACGACCCGAATGACAAAACTCGAACTTCTGCTGTGTTAAACAAAACACATTTAAGAAAATAAATTACCCTCCAGAAGACGAGAGATGAGGCTATCCACGTTCAATTCCCCCTCCGCCATCTTCACTGATGTTGAACAGTGTCAACTGGTTGTTATTCACAGTAGACACTAGAGGGCGCTATCGAGAAAAAAGACACAAAAAGTACAAAACAGTGATACCAGGCAAGCTGATTAAACGTTTAATTCTCTGCTATTCATAGGGAAATTTTGTAATAAAAACTACAAAATAAAATATTACAATTTTCCATAAGACTGTATCAATAATTATAAAACGCAAAACGTACCCTAATTCCAGTGATGTAAATAAAACAGAAGGCCAATTTGTGCACATCAAAACAAAGCAAATTAGGTACAGGTTAAGATTATTATTCATTGCTTAATCTAAACAGATAACTATGTTATGTTTTCCAATCAGAAACTATTAAATCTTTATCTAAAAAATTGCTAAAAGACAAAAAACAAATTGCCCTAAAAAGTATAAAAACCTTTGTGACTCTAAAAACCAAATTACCTTCTGATTTATTCTCTTATTATTTGAACTTTGCTAGTTTTAAGGTGGGGGAAAAACAATCTTAACCCTGAGACTCCTAAATAAAATACAGTGGAAAAACAGATTTTAGAAATAATGTAAACTATAGTTCAGGTAGGTCATTAAAATTGATATCAGTAAACAAATCCAGCTATTTAGATCTTAGACGATAGTTACATAACTTGTTTAATATGGAGCTAGAAAAGTCTCAAACTCACATATTTTAACCACACATGCTCAAAATCCACACATGCAAATAATTATTTAAACAAGCACATGCAAATTACATATTCACAAGACAAGATTCACAAAATTATTTCTGATGCACACACAATTTAATCTTTATTTATAAACTACTTGTGCATTTTTGTGTTGATTTTAGAGACTTACCTGATGTGACTCGATGCACAAATGCAATTTTTAACAATCTTTAAATTGCAACCAAGTGGATAACTTCATTATTTTTTGCCAATCTCATAAAACATATACCACATGTATACTTTTTTGTTATAAACCAATCACACCTCGCTACATTTCCTGCTGTTAGTTCTCTTTGCTCCAGATTGGTGTATGGTCAGTGGTCTTTCTCTGGCACGCTCTTTACCGGCGCTTTGGAGGAGGATAGTGGTAGATCTGAGCCAGATGCCCTTCAGATGTGACCAGAGCTGGGGCAAAGCGTTAGGTGGCTGGTTCTAGCTCTGGAGGCTAAGCAGGGAGTTTGAATGCCTAGGCAGAGTGCAGAGCCAGGTTGGGGGTCAGCTCTGGAAGCTATGTGAAAAGTATGAATGATAGATGACTTAACAATCCCTTTAGAGGCTAAATTGAAACAGCCTCTTTAAATGCCACCCCTTGCCTCTACATAGCATTCCTTACTTAATCAACATTTGGCTGTCTTTAACTGAAAAAAACTTTGTTTTTACTACACTATTTATTCATTGCTTTATTATTATTTTTTTTATGTGGAACTGTTGTTGATTTAATATCATCTTATTAAACATATCTTTAAAAAAACGTAAAAGAATATTAACCAATGTAGGTTGTTTTTAATTAACACAACACAAAACATGAAAAGCAACAGCTGGAATAGGATATAGAATCCAAATATGGTATCAGTCTCTGCCTCTTTCTGTTGGCTTCAGTGGCATCCTACTATTCCATATAACAAAATCATTGCTCATGTGTTAAATGTTCATGTGGTTGGCTGCAGCAGTGGAGTTACCTAATTGGTTCCAGCTTGGTAAAAAAAAAAAAAAAATGAACTGAGTCACATTAGGGGAGTTTAAAAAAATCCACACACAAATGCAGCGAAGTTGTTAAAAACCCCTGGTAGGGTATAAATTAAGATATAATTGTGTATCTTTACTTGTAAATATTACATTCATATGCCTTTTTGGATCATCATGTGCATGTATGAATCTTTTTCTGCACTTGTGTGGATTGTGCTGTGCATTTTTGGATCTTGTCATGTGCATGTGTGGATCATTTCCTTTGCATGTATGGATCTTACTCTGTGCATGTATGGATCTTGTCCTGTGCATGTGGGGATCACATATGTGAGTTTGTGAATACTGACACCCTTCTAGCTCCATAGTATGGAGCTCCATAGTTAAAAAACCAAACAGCCATGTAAGTAAAATAAGGAGAGGAGAAATAAAGCATACCAAAAGCATATCCCAGGCGTTAAATACATTGCAGATTAAGATAAATTTCTCAGCACAAAATGGGAAGCCCATGCATTCAACAAGTGCAAACCTACCGAAGTATGGCTCTTTACCTAAACTGTCATGCAACGAGACTCACAGTAAACAAAAACAATAAAGAAAAACTAGTAATGGACATCATTTATTAAATAAAATGTATTTTCTATAATATCCTTCGACCTTGTCCTAACTGATACCCTAATGATATTTACATTTTCTTCTTTTGGTTTAAGTATTTTCCACCCCTTTTAGTGGTATTATAAATAAATGAAGCTGTGTCATGCCTTACCCATTATAAGGGTTCAGTTAGGATGTTATAACACTTTTACAGCTTTTCAAGGAGCACAAGGACAAAAATAATCACCCTCAAATCATTTATTCCAACAAAATATACAATTATTTTCTTTAAACCAAACATTGAAAGAAGAATGCCACACAATAACCACACATTATGTACACTTTTTTCTGTCCAGCTTTGAGCAGAACATTATATCTATTACTTTATGTTACATTATATAAAAACCCGAGTTACAGATATGAGGCAGGAGGTAATGTGCAACCAGCAAAGGTAGTCTGCGTCCTTGCACATTTTGCATGTTCTCTGCAGTGGTTTGTGACTATATATGTTAGTTGTTAGACCAGCTACAACTTTTAAATATGCCTTACCTGATTATGCATGGATAAAATGTGCAACTGTTCCTCGTTTTTGATATGTTTAAACAAAGCTTAAGGGCATTTGCTCTCATTCAGTCAGTTAAATTACTGAACACAGAAAATAAAGTAAAACATATATTTTTCCAATCAAAACAGACAGAGATGTGGTACCTTGTTGAAAAGGAAACAGTTACATTATTTCTGAGACCACCAAGTTTCAAAAGGAGCTGTTTTGTCCCTCACTATCCTCGCTTCTCCGCCTGGGTTCTCTAGTGTTTGAGTTAGAATAAGTGTTGTGAGCAGAACTGTTCATTTCAACTGCAGCCCTTGTCCTCTTCTTCTTGCTTCGCTTGTTTTTGCAGAAACAGAGGACCCCGGTGACGCAACACCCAACCAGTAGGCCAATGATGGTCAGCACAGCAGCAAGCCATCCTTTGACAGTGCCTGGACAATGTGGGGTGCAAGGTTCTGCTGTACTGCTGCTCATTGTTGGCACTGAGGTTGAGGTTGGTTCCAAATTGGGAAGACTGTTTATGCTTGTGAAGATATAAGGCTGCTCCTGAAACAGGTGAAGGGATTTCATTTAGAGAAAGGTACACTGCCAACAGAAAGTGTCATCTTGCTTCAATTTCTCCATATTTTGTTTTAGACAAAAATTTATGTTTATTAAAGCTGCTTAAATATTATTTTCAAATTGAACTTTTTGGACAAATGAGCCTCATCAAGAGTAATATTCAAATTTACTAAAAATGACTGTAGTAATCTGACACAGAAAACCTCATATTAACACAGCAGAACCCATTTTTAGGCGCAAGTGTTTGCAAGTAGGTGATAGGATTGGGCTTTGAAACGAGGACATTTGCATTCAGGAGTAAGTACTTCACATAAAGGGCACATGCACTTCCTCTACTCCTCAAACCCATTTCTTGTTTTTATTTAGTGTTTTGTAAGTACTCACACATGTGGTTTGAATGACTTTTGTGCATCTGTGGCACCAATCATAGCCTCTTTTGGATTCCTCTATATGCTTGCCACAAATTTGGAGGTGTTTTGTCCCATTATTTCATACAGATCCTCTTAAACTGAACCCATTTGGATGGCCAGCATTATCTGACTGCATTTTTAACTCTCAAGTGTGATGATTAATTGCATTAAAGTCAATCTTGTGACAGAGTCACTTAGGGGCATTCATAAACTGCTTGTGAAGCCCCATGCTTTGTAATTTTGACCTTCAGATTTCAGAATTGTTCATTTTTGTATAATCTCTCTATCTAAATCAGATCCTATGTTGAATGCTATGCCCATGAAAACATAATGCATGATGCTGCCACCTCCATGCTTAATAAAGCACTGCTTTTCATCTCCAGACATGCTGGACATCTCAGAACCTGCTCTAGTTACATTAGACCAAAAGATTCAGCTTCTTTTCAGCTCAAGCAAGTTTTTAGCAAAATTCAACCAGGCTTGTTCGACTGGCATCTGTAAGGCCACCGTACCACTTTTAGTCTTCACAAGAGAACATCAGAGCTCCAGCTAAGTGGGAATTAGAGGCATGATAATTTTCCCTAAAAGCCCCTATTTTCCGGTTACATATCCATTTTTTCATTTTTTTTCCATTTGAACCATCTTGTTGACATTTTTATAAAGATAACTATACATAAATTGGTGACAGAATGACTCGAATGAAGTCAAGCAGTGTGAATACCTACTGACTGTGCTCTACTTAGAGCAGAAAAGCATGTGCAAAAGTGGGTCAACAGTCGCAACACGAAGCAGCTGTCTTACCTCAGTGGGGCACTTGAGGATATTTCTGTCGTTGGTGAAGTTGTTATAGGTCTGTTTTTTACCAACTGGCTCCAGCTAAAGATGAAACAAGAACATGCTTTTGCCCATCTTAGGTGGTAATTTAGCAACACTGCGTTGTAAACCCTGCAGTTAGACTCACCATGTTATTCCACAGAGCTGCTGCCATGTCAGCCTGTCCTCGCTCACTGAAGTGGAAACAGTCCTCGGAGAAGAAGCTAGTGTCAGGCAGGCCATCCTGCAGGGATAAAAAAAAAAAAGGACAGGCTCTCTGAATAGATTCTGTGCTCTACCTTAAAGCTAAATCCTGGTATGTATGGTGAAACGCAATAGAATGTTGTTGCACAGAAGACTTACAGCATTTAATGGAATAACTGAGGTTCTGAAAAAAGGCTGGATAACTGCAGCAAAGTCCTCTCTGCCGTCATAACGACCTCCATACACCACATTTATAGTCTCGGTCTGGCAAAGGTGGATACAAATATTATCACTGACCCATTTAACTCATGTCATGTTCCAGAGAAAACATATAAAGTCCAGAAACCTGCAGCTCGCGATTGATCCATTTCATCTCAGCCAGCTCTGGTGAATCCTCTCCAGGCAACAGGAAGCAAGGGCAGACCTGCCTGTGGGACAAATTAGGAAATTGACAGCTTATTCTGGAAGAGTAACTGCCTTGTTAAATAGTTGAAAGGCCAGGTGTATTTTTTTAATGTCCCTGTTCAATCTTATCTTATTTTCTGTTGAAATGACATAATCTTACACTGAAAAGTAAATGGAAAAATCAAACATCTTATTTGAGTGTGTTCAATTATTTAGGAGATAGTAACTTCTGCAGAATCACAATCAGCATCCAAAGAGGTATCTGACCATTCCTCTCAGCACAATCTGTCTAAATGTTTCAGATGCCTGGGTTCTCTCTTAGGCCCAGTTTCCTCACTGAGCCTAAGAGTTTCCTCACTCACACAGTTTTATAGTTTCACCTAACCATCAGTATTTAATATGATTTAGGTCTAGAGAATAAGATTGGGCAGAACAACTTTTTGTGTTGATGTTTCAAGCCATAAATTTGTTAAAAAAACATCCACTGAAGGCCAACACTGCAAACCCCAGTAAATTAAATGAAATCTAATTGTATATACAAACCAGTTATCTCAAAAGCAATTTGAAGTCAATTAAATTAACTTTTTATGTAAGAAAGTATTATAAAAATGTAATTTTTGTGACCCAGAAAATTTGTAAGTTACTTTATTTTGTCAACTTTACTTTAATATTATTCATTTGTATTCAAGGTATATATTCTTTTTAAGTCCAGGATACTCTAAACCATGGGTCACTGACCTTTTAAGGCTGAGGGCTACTTCATAGCTATTAAGTCATAGCAAGGGCTACCAATGCTGCTCTATGAACTGGAGGGGTCAACATTCACCTAAACTTCATACATAATAAACATATTTTTATTCTTTCTATTCTATTATAATTCCTAACTTTCTTTTAGATGTAATTTTAATATCTCTATAAATGCTTAAATGCTCTATATGATTAACATAATGAAATGCTCAATAAAAGATTAAAAAACAACAATAAAAGAATACAATACAATTTCAAACTTAGTCAATTGGGGATCCATTCTGTTTTTAGAAGACGCTGAGGGAACCCCATGTGGTCCTGGAGGGCCCCTTGGTGCCTGCAGGCATCTCGTTGGTGACCCCTGCTTTAAACAAAGCTTAAAACCAATTGCAAAATAACTAAGGTGATAGAGTCCAGTGCAGCCCGGCTAACTGAAAATACCTACCCATTTTGGCCTAAAATGTCTCCCGAAGTTTGTTTCAGATTAAGCATATAAAGTATTATAATATAATATGTATTATGAATGTCAAAACTCTCACATTCAAGGTTACTGGTGTTCTTTTAATGAGTACTAATGTAATGCATAATGCACCATGTGACCAGCAGATTTGACAAACACTGTTGCCTATTGCTGAACAGACCCCATTGATTGTATCAATAACCTTACTTATGGTGTTGCAGCATTAGCCACACCTTTTGCCAAATAGTCAGGCAATAAGATCTAATTCTCACATTGATCTGATTGTCCTACCACTTTCAAATACTTAACTTTGTTTCCTGAACGCACCTTAAATATATTTATTTATGAAGGATATTTTGTCCAGTAGTTCACTCGTTTCATTTAAGATTTTTTTAAAACCTTTTTTATTATCATTACATTGTAACAAGTACTGAGCAATGAAATTTACTCTGTGCATTTAATCCATCCCCTTGGGGAGCAGTGGGCTGCCATTGAGCGGCGCCTGGGGAGTGTGGGGTTAAGGGTTTTGCTCAGGGAGGCAGAGTGGCAGTCTGTGGGAGTTGGGCTAGAACTCAGAACCTCTGAATTCCAAGCGCAATGCTATAACCAGTAGGCCCCACAATGAGTATAAACAACAAGTTGATGAGAAAAGAGTTCTGTTCGCCTAAAATAATTTGGTAATTGTTAGGTTTTACAATCTGTTAAAACCTGTTAGATTTGTATTTATAAAACAATCATTTGGCACTTTAAATATTTTCTAATGCCATGTTTTCTAACACGAAATCTGGTTCTTTTGGAGGAAAAACAGCACAACAGATCCTCCACCATACCAAACAGCGGGCATTCCCTGTTTAAGATTTATTGTGTTTACATTGGTTAAGTTAGGGCGTCCATCTCAAATGTATAACTTTAAAATAACTGGTTGGCATTAGGTTGGCAAAGAGTGTTATCCAGAATACCTGCACTGTAGATATGTAACTCATTGCCTGAAATAACATGTTTTACATAACTCTATTGTAACATCAATAATTTTATAATATGTTTTCCAAGAAATTAAACAAAGTGGTTTTCTATTGTTTCTGGTGATTAAAACAAAATTATTCCCAGCATTTACTTGTTAGGAGCTTATGAACTTTTTCTTTCTCTGAATAATAAAGAAGTGATCAGACCAAATATTGTTGCATACTTTTGCACCAGGCTGCATCCAATACTATCCTTATTGATTTTGCGAAGGTCTGAAACCTCCAGGATTTCTACGACGTTGACGATAGTTCTGGGAACCTAAAAAAAAACACAAAGAAAAAATAATCTCATTAGCTTTTATCCTTTTAACGTTCAGTGCTGATTTTAAAGAAAAGTAAAAATGAATAATAATTGTAATCTCACCTCATTGTACAGAATATCCAAGCTTGTCCTCAAGTAATTGCCGTAGTTTGTATGTGAAAGCGCAGCCTGTGGTGTTTGAGGCAAAAATAATAAAATAAGCAAAGTTTTTTTTAACAGTGCATGGATGGCTCCCTGGTTGCAGTTCAACACTACCACAGCTAATGGGTTTGTGGCCTGTTCTTTATTTATTAAGTTAGAAGAGGCATTCAACCATAAGACTACACACATAACTGCTTCCACCATGCTGGAACTACCCCAGGGTAAGTCCTCATCTTAAATTAGGATACTTTCTAATATCCTGTTTTAAAATAGATACTTTAAAAGAAAGACTGCTTAGTCTATAAAGCCTAAGATGAGTCAGACAAGATGAAGAAAGTCTTTTGAGTTGTTTATCCCACTTCAGGAACAAGGCCTGTCTCTATCCCTCCCCTCTGTGCTTCTTCAATGCAGACAGAGGCTGGGATAGATGTGGGAGACGGGAGGTCTGTGTTGGAGGGGTAAGGTAACAGAATGTGCTCATTGAAAAGAAAGCATGTCTGCTCTCATCTCACTCTGACACAATACGGCTATTAGAGGAGAGCCCTTCACAAAGCCTCATTGTGCTCAGGAGCTTAGATCCATTTGAGGAGTGATATCATGAGGCAGCTCCACACAACCCCCAGGGAGTTTAATCAGAGATCCAATGCATTGCAGGGGAAGGGCTCACCCGGTCGTTGCAGTACTGACAAAGGTCGTTGCCTCCGATGAAGAGGGTCACAAGCTTCCAGTCATTCTGAAAATCCACGGTCTAACTCCAGCCAATAAAAGATTCAGAGTAGCAGACAGATGGTGCAAAGATTAGAATGAAATATTATGAACTGCAACAAATCTGAGCAACAGAACAAATCAGAAATAAACTCACCGCAGAATTTTTCATGGCATCAACCAGGCTTCTGACCTGCCCTGGAATCCCTCTGCACACAATCATCAAGGTATCAGCATGCTACTTCTATGAGGTCATAAATTCATTCATTTTAATCAGTATATAATGTTCCTGGGAAATGTTTCAGCTTACCCTGCTTTAGCCCCAGATATGGCCATATTGAAGCCAATATTGTCTTTCCCAGTCCCCGTTGAAAACCCTTTGATACCAGGATTGAACTTCTTGAGGATATCTAATGTAGAAAGTTACAAATATGTTTTACAACATTGCAGAGAAATTGCCTGGGCTAGGTCTGACCTCTAGTGTTGCTAGTTTGCAGTTACATAACATAGGGGGGAAAGCGAGGCTTACTGGGCAGTGTGGTGACAGTCTCCAGAGTGTCATCCCCTCCAATACTAATTAACAGAGACATTAAATGAATAAAATGCTTGCAGAGGTACAGGGATTTGCTTAGAGCTTTCTTATAATGTGTCTCACCTCCATGACACACCCCTGTATTCTATAGGCAGCTCCAGCAGGTTTGTCGCCCTTGCACCAAAAGCAGCCTGTAGGGGAAGATAAAAGCTAGTGTCTGTAGTCCATCTTCAGATACAGTACATTTTCCAGGTTTTTTTTTTCTAGGTTTTATGTTGAAAGATTTTTACTGTGACATGGAAGGAAACAAACACAATAAAGGAAACTAATCTTTTCACATCAATTCAAGCCTTGCCACAGATTCTAAGTCAGATCTGTACTTTGACTGGACCATTTTAACCAATCAGCAGGCTTGATCTTAATTCCCATTATCAGATATGAAGTGCAATAGTTTTGAACTTAACAGAAAACCTTCTTTATAATCTTCGTGGTCCCAATTGAGTCATGGTAAACAATAGATGTGGACCCCCCATGGCTTATTGTTCTTTCATAAAGGCCAGATTTGTAGCCCTGAACTTGATTAATTGTGACGTTTTCTCTTAAAAACCATGGCAACCATGGGAATTCATGAAAATCTACTCAGATATGCCACTAGTGTACAATTACCAATTTGACAATTTTGGAAATAAATCAACATAGGAAAAAATCACTGATCTGTTAATCTAGTTTTACGATTAGATTTTTTTAATCTTCTTGTCTGTAAATATAAATCTAACTACATTAAATGTATCTTTATTTTTATCTTATTTTTTTATAAGATCTGCAAAACTTTAGATGCAAACTGCAGACTTTTCCAAAATTTTGCAAGACAGAGTAGAAGATATATTTTGGGTACTTTGCTCATGATCCAAAAATAGATTTTAAACCCTGCAAGTCGCTCAGAACAATAATGCGACACCATTTCAGAAATGGTGTGGAAAACTTTAGAAAGTAGACCTAAAAGTAAAACAAAATTTCCTTTACTAAAAGAAGAGGAGTTGCTAGGCTTTCTTCTGACTAGATTCCAGATTTCATGCACTAAATCAGACCTTCCAACCAGCATTTACTTACTGTTAGAGAGTCTCCAAGAGCCCCGACCACCTTAATGTCTGCTGGACGTACTCTGTGAGCTAATAAAAGCCAAAATGAGTACTTCTTTATGTCCCAAATGTCTCAAACCCAATAATCAAATTCATTGTCACCAGGATGCTTACCTGAGGTGGGCACAGAGTTTGATGGACTCATAGGAGTACAGGAGAAGTCCTTGCCCCAGTTCTAAAATGTGACAAAGGAATTTTTTGCATGATGCTTACAAAATGAATACTTGGCAGATTAAAATTAAGGAAATGAGACTTACAGTGATGTTTGGAGCTACTGCTGGAGGACCTGGAAAGGTGTAGTTGCTGTTGGCTGCTGTTCGAATAAATGGGATACTCTAGGGGGGAAAGAACCAAAATAAGCCTGAATCCTTTGCAAATCTTTGGAACAATAGATACGATAGAGTTTCTGAAAAGGACTTACCTCTGATGGACAATTCAGGTTAATATCACCTTGGAAGTCTTGTGTGTGGGTCTTATTGCCGACTGGCTCGAACTAAGATGTGAAAACCAAAGCTTTGTTTTAGATTAAAAAGGAAATAAAAAGAGAAACATGTGATGCACCACAGAGCAAACTCTACCATGTTGTTCCAAAGCGACCGAGCCATGAGGGTGTGAGATTTCTGGCTGAGGTGAAAACAATCAGGTGCGAAATAAGAGCGATCAGGCCGACCATCCTGATATGAAAGGCGAAAATGATTAGTTAAAAAGTGAAAATTAAAAATAAAAGAAAATCTGTGAAGAAAAAGCCTTTCCACACACAGATAGCCTCATTGCTCACCTCTAACCTGGGAACAATAACCTCTCTAAAGAAGGGCTGCAGTATCACGCTGAAGTTGTCATGTTTGTCATACCGTCCAGAGTCAATCAGCTCTCTCATATGATGCTGCAGAAGAGAAAAAGGTATAGGAGTAGTAGCAGACACAGATTTCTGTTGCTTCCTTGTAATACATATCACAATATTTATTCAATTAAACACACACATTTCTAAAATAGTACATGTTTCACTACAAGCTTAAAGAACAAACCAAAATAAAAATATTATTTATGGCCAATACTATTTTCTAAAAAAAAAATCTCAGTATTTTCCAGGTCTTAACCTGACCAAATGGAAAACTAGTGAATTCTCCTGTGCATTTTGGAATATTATGTTGAACATATTGGTTAAAAAATGCAACTTTAAAAGAGAATTATTCAGAATAATGCAAAACTAAGGAGAATTAGGATTTAAAAACAAATCTAACTTCACACTTTTATGAAAAAAATATTAAAAAAGGTAATTATCTTTTAAAAAACCAGTTAAGCAATTTCCACCAAGATCTAATTTAAAATTTTAAAATCATATAGAGATTTGAACTGAAAGGATAACAGATATTTATAGCTTTCCAAGTAAACAAGCCAGTCGTTGTTTGGAGAAACGTTTGATGGAAAAATAAGATTAATAACGATTAATCTGCTTGACCACAGTGACAAAAGTTTAGAGTGACAAAAGCATGGAATTAGTAGCAGCACAGTCTGTTTCATAGCTGATAAAAGCTCTGCTATTACTAAGTGGAGGAATAGTTACACACCCATTAGGGCCTGTATGCATTAAATACAGGTAATTCCTGCTATCAATTTAAAAGCCTTCTAATTTGTTAATTTTCTTCCAAGTCAAAGAGAAGTATATTACTTCCAAAACACAAAGTAAAATTTGGATTAAATCTGATACCAAGGATGAAAAAAATCTTCAACAACATATTCAACTTTACCTGATAAGCTCTGTTGAAATCACTGAGCTTCTGCAGCTCTTGTGATCCATCAAGGGGCTTCAGCACACAGGGGCAAATTATACTAAAAGAAAATCAGCATTAGGACTGTTAATAGCAACAAGGCAGAGTTTTGTTTTTTTTTTTTTTTTATCTTAACTATTTGTATTGCTGAGAAAAAAATCACTAACTTGACCATCCAGGTGGGACAACCCAAAGATGTGTCCTGGTGCAATTCCCGCAGGGGTATGATATTAAACATCTCCACCATATTAACAATTGCACGAGGCACCTGAAAGATAAATAAGTAGACTTTAGTCATTCATATTTAATATATATATATATATACATTAAAACTGCTTTTATTATAATGATGCAATATGACATGAACGTACTTCTGCGTGGAGTATGTCCAGTGCCTCCTTAATACGGAGAACCACATTTCTAGCTGAAAAAAGGACCTGTAGGGACAATTGTAATTATTTGATGTATTTGATAGGACACATGTAGTTAAATATTAGTTCGCTTCCACTGAGATGGGATGTTTTTTTCACCTAGTTTTAAAATTGTAAGATAATCAGAATCAGAATCATTTTATCAATCCCTGGAGGGAAATTATTTTCTTGCAGTGCAACCGTTTACAGAAGAGAGAGAACAAAATTGTAAGTACAAGTAAGATATAAGAATAAAATAAGATAAATAAGGATCACAGTATACACAATCGAAAATTAAATGACTGCCAGAGAGATGAATTATACAGTTTGATGGCCACAGGCAGGAATGACTTCCTGCTGCGCTCTGTGGTGCAGCGTGATGAAATGAGCCTGACTGAAGGTGCTTCTGGGATAACTATACATTATAATGTTAAATAATTGAGGTAAACCATATGTCAACCATTCAAAATAAATGTATTTATTTAAGCATGCTTCAACTTGAACATTTAGATATGATTCCAAAAAATTGTGTAACTTTTAAAATGTGTGGGAAGGAAGAACTTACACTGTCTGTGCAGTAGGCACATATATCATTGCCCCCAATAAACATGGTGATCACTTTCCAGTCATTGTTGAAATCAATACGCTGAAAAAAATGGATAAATGCTCTAATGTTAATGGTAAACAATATGAGGCATAGAAATGTGATATTATATTGCATTTATAACGTGTAATTTACCGAGTCATTTTTCATTTTGGCCACTAGAGTGCGCACTTGCGGTACCATGTCACTATAAGAGAAGACAACTATTAGTAAGCCAGTGATATTACCACACACTTCTTCTTAATGTGGAAATGAAAAGGTTTTTAAGCTTTGGGATGGATGGCGGTGAACTTACACACTCTGTGCTCCTGCTACGGCTTGATTTAGAAAGGCTCCTGAACTGTCCTGGTTCCCGATGCCCGTTGAGAATCCAGTCACCTTTGGGTTAAACTCCTTCAGGATGTCTACAAAAAATCATTGGGCAGTATAAAATAAAGAAAAATATATATCTATACTATACTGCTGTAAATAGCTTTAGATAGATACAGCTTATTCACAGTTTTTATATGAACTGTGATTTCATCGGCATTTTGAACATCTGTAATATTCCTGCAAATGTTATGTTCATTTTATAAGAATATACATATATATATATATATATATTCCTGCAAATGTTATGTTCATTTTATAAGAATATACATATATATATATTTGTTGATGATGATGATTTCTTCTTCGTTTGGTTTGTTGAAGCAATATGCATGGATTTGCAAATTATTTAAACTATTTAAGGTTCATGAACATGTACCGACACCCTAATAAAGATGTTATCAGAACCTTAAAATGAATCCATGTTAATCCTTGACCAAACTCTCAGTAAGTATTTTAGAAACATGCCTACTGTCTAGTTGAATTTTGCTTCTCTGTCACATCAGATATCTTCTTATCTTTATTGCACAACCCAAAGGATTGTAGAAAACATGTTAAAAATATGTTTCATATTTACATTGAGTGTATATTTGAAACAAATTTGAATAAACATTTAAAAGTTTTTATCAAATTATGTTTTACTATAGTTTCCATAATGTTTCCACAATTTTAGTTTTTGGCAATTAGTATAACGGAAAACCTTGAGAATATATCTGCTGTAGTATGTCTTGGTGAAAATATGTACTGGCTAATACTTAGGTATTATCCAAAATACCTACCATGACAAAACCATCTAATGTAATATTGCCAAATATTCATAGAATCAATCAATTCTTTTTCTACAAGAAAAAGAAAGCTAAATATTTACTTTTATTCATTTGAATTTGAGGCCTTTGGGTTCTTTTGCAATTAAGAGCCAAGTGAACTGCAGTTATACAGCAGCAGATAATGAGGTTTAAACTAGACCGGGTTGCATTATATAATGTGGCATGTTTGATATTAATTGAAGTGACGCATTATGAAATATTAATTCATTAACTACAATCCAGCTTGTTATCAGCACAAAGTTCAAAGGCAAACACCTGCAATGTTATCAAATTACATCACTGCACTGGCCATTGATGTGTGAGCCGTGGCCATCCATCAAGCCATTATAAACGTCAGAGAGTATAAAAAGGAACATACAATTCTGAGTTGAGTTCTGTTTACGGTTTTATTAGGAAAAATTTGCCTCCTCAGAGATTGTTTTGTCTGGTTTTACCTTCTATGTCTTAAAAGGTTGAGATAATCAAACATATTTTACTGTCAAACAAAAATGAATATTCATACATTTGATACAACTAAGAAAGAATTTTATTTTAAGAGGATCATACTGACAGTTAAACATGGTGGTGGTAGTATGATGGATTGGGTTTGGTTTACTGCTTTAGGACTTGGACTACCATTTGGCTGATGGGAGCATAAAATATCAGGCCATATAAGAATATATTTATTAAAAGTAGACAAAAAGAGCCACTTCATAAACTAAAGCACATAAATATTTGAACTTCCTAATGGCTCTGGGGGGTGGAAATCTATTATTTTCTTGGTATTCTCCTAATAAAGACTATTCATGTATAAAAACGCTGCTGCAAATGTTTAATGCCAGTTTTTCTTGCTCAGCATGGCTGTACTAGTTATTATGTTTAATCAGGCAATCATTCTTTCACATCAGCCTGTATAATGTTCACCTTGATCAATCAAATCTAATCGTCAATTGAAAACTATGTTTTATCATTTTCTTCAGTTATCTTTGTCTGAAACTTGTAAAGGCATAAAAAGTTTTTCAATGCGGTGTATTTATGACAATATCAGATTTTTATTTGTTGTCTGACGTGAAAGGCGGCTCTATGAGGAAGAGAGTGCACCACATCAAGTGTTGAAACCTCATTGAGTAACCCTTATACCTAATAATCATTTCAATATAAAACATAGCAAACAAACATACTTGGTAGAGTTGTCACAGTGGTAATGTTTCCATCTCCACCAATGCTGAAAATTGCAAAAGAAGACATCCTTAGTTTATTAAATAATATATATATATATTCAATTCAATTTATTTATATAGCGCCAATTCACAACACATGTCATCTCAAGGCACTTAGATCAGGTGAACTGTCAGTCAAATTGATTCAAAGTTTTCTATCTAAGGAAAACAAGTTGATTGCATCGACTCATTGACTCAAATGCAATCCCTCACACTAAGCATGCTTTTAGCGACAGTGGAGGGGAAAAACTCCCTTTTAACAGGAAGAAACCTACAGCAGAAGCAGGCTCAGTGTGAGCAGCCATCTGGCAAGGCCGACTGGGGTTAAATATATATATATATATATATATATATATATATATTGATAAGATTTATAAAACTAAAAACTATATAAAACAAGCAAACAATCAACTCACCTCCATGACAGTCCTCTATATTGATAAGTCACCAATAATAGGTTGTCCTCTTTAGCACCGGCACCATTGGCTGCCTGCAAAAAAGTCCATTATTTTCATGTGTTATCCTGGAATATGTAAATCATATTTCAGTATTAGTGTAAAAAAAAACACTGGAATGATAGTGATAATATTGATAATTATTGATGTCGATTGATGTCAATTACTAATCTCAATTAGCCGTTTACACAAAGAGCAGAGAAAATCTAACCTAGTGCTAAATTTATCATACAGGGAATGAGCTGGACATCTCATTTAAACAGCTAATATAGCTAATCTAGTTACTGATATAAGAAAGGGCAACATAACTTACAGTCAGAGAGTCGCCCACAGCAGCGACCACCTTGATATCCCCTGGTTTGACTTTATGAACTGCTCAGAAAAGTAACAGCTCAGTTTAGGTAACCTAAATTTAACCATTTACCAGATTTTATACTTGGGAAAATAAATCCTTTACCTGATGAGGGTGTGACAGGAGATGGAGTACGATCTTTGCAAAGCACTTCAGTACCCGTTACCTGAAAGTGAATAATAACCCTCATTATTCTTAATCAGACACTGTTTCTCTATAATCTGGTTTGTTTCTTTTAAAATAGCACTTACAGGATCTATAGGTGCAGAGGCTTTACTGACAACCTCCTCCTCTTTTCCAATGGGGGAGTTTATGGATGTTCGGAGGAAAGGCCTTTCCTGGGGAAATGTAAACGTTTTCAAGTTTAATCATATAAATTAGAAGAGGAGAGGTCATATGAGAAGTCGAGATTTTTTTATTTCTTTAACTGGATGCAGAGGTATATCTCACCTCAGTCGGACAGGGAACATTGATGAGATTGTTTTTCATTTTAGTCTGGTCTGTTGACGGCTGGAGCTGATGGAGGAAATCTATGGTTAATTGATATTTGGGGGTCATCCTTTTCAGTAATGTTTAATGGAGATGATTGCACACATTTCCTATTTCCTCATACTCCAGATTTATAGGAGTGTGAGAAAATAAGCCAGAGTTTAACAAGGTTAATCTTAAAATCTCATATCTAATCAGTCTGATAAACAGATTAGTCGATCTCCTTTAGATTATAGTGCTTGTGTCCCGTTATCTACAGCACGTTTTTTTTGTTGTGTACCAGACATTAGTGCACGCCGTGTTCTTTAAAGTGCGCATGTCTATAGTTCATTTATGGGAACTTACCATATCAGTCCACAGCTGCAAAGCCAATTCATCGAGATGGGAGTCTAAGATTTCCTTCAAAGGATCATACCCAGGGTATAGGTTACACATTAGCCAATAGTGAGCATACAATGTCACAGGAAATGCATTATTTCGGAAATCCACTTGTTGGTTATAACAGTTTTTATTAGTTACTATTTACTTACAGAATATGGGTAGGATTCAAGAACAACTGGAGAAGACTGCAGGACAACTGTGAAGTCTTCACCTCTGCTGTACCGTGAAGGATTTTTCAAAAGATCACCTACAGAGTCCTGAAAGCAAAAATTAAATATGCTGCTATTAAAATAGCTCTGACACATGGGTGGGAACATCCTGATCAGTGTTGTACCTGTAGTGCTTTCAGCAGGAATGCTTTATGTAGTCCTGGGTTTATACCTGGTTTTGCACATGAACAACTGCTGCAAAACAAAAAAATGCAAACATTTAACTTAATTAGACCTTTATGGTTTAAAGGTTTAAAATATTTTATTAAAGTCTTCACACTCCTTGAACCTTTTCATATTTTATCAGATTATTAATTGCACTTTTATAGGATTTGACAAAACACTGAAATACGTGTCCTTTCTTTTTATAACGGCAATGCAAAATATCCTTACATTTTTTTATTCTTATATATTTTTTTAGCTAATTTCCCAACATTTGGGTTTCCATGAGAAAAGACTGGCCATGCTATCATCCTGCTGGAAAACTTTAACGGGTTTTCCTTAAAGAATTAAACACAGGTTGCTCCATCCATCTTCTCCTCAGCTCTTATCAGTTTTCCTCCTCCTGAAGAAAAGCAGCCCTTCAATGCAGCAACCACCATTTATCACAAGATTGTATAATCAGTGCGTAACGCAGTGTTAGTTTTCTGTTGCCATATGTGTTCTAAATGTTGAACAAGATTATATATTGCTGTCATTTTTTATGCTGATTAGTTTGGGTTTATTTCAGTTCCTTTTCACAGACGTATACATTTTATGAGGTGCTGCATTGCACCTAGATTGTGCCTCCGTATGAATCAGGGAGGATTGATCACTTTTATCCTTGATTTTTAATCACTTACTCATCTTTCTGATGGTGTCCACTCCAGACCACCACGTGAACTAAAGTGCGATGCATCTGGGAAAACATTAACAGGTTAAAAATATTACAGCAAGTGTTTCTGACTTTCTCAATGTTTCATTCACTGTTGACAGAGTAATCTGATCAATATCACACCTGATTCTGCAGCCTGTTCAGAGCTGTGTCCACCTCCTGAACTGTGGTTTTAACTTTTGCATCAACCTGTTATGCAAAGAACCAAAAACATCATTCAGGAAGACATTTTTAAGGGTTTAAAATGTATATTTTAAGATTTGAAACAAGAAAACTCACATCTGGTGAACAGGCACATCTTAAATCCGCAGGGACAAACAACAGCACTAACTGCCAGTCTGTCACTTCCTAAAACAATAAAGTCAAATGAGTTTGATTGAAAACAAACAAATAACATTTTTAAAACTTTTCAAAATGGGCATGAATAGACTAATAATACCTGATTGGAGGAGGAAAGGTCATCAACCTCTTGTATTGAAGTCCTGCAACACATTACCTCCACTCATGAGGAATAATGCTATTGTTTCCACTGAAGCATTTATAATGTTAGATTTATTTGTATTACCTCTGATTAAATGAGGTCTGAGCCTCATGCTGAGTGACCACATTGGGATTAAACATGGATAACAGCTCTGTGCAAACATAGAGCCCACATTAAATGACATAATGCTATGACACAGCAAATTTATACAATTTTGTGAAACAGGGAAGCTTCGATCCCTGTAATCATGTTGTGCTCATTGTTAGGTGTCCTGAAGGTCAGTGTTCTGTGTTTATGGCCTGCTATCAGAGCTTACAGATAAGTTTAATTCACTGCATGGCTATTGATGCGATAACTTTCTCTTCAAAGTGCATCCTAATCAGACTATTGCTGAGATACTATCTGCACTTGATATGAGCTTTCTGCCGGCCTTGAATAAATACTTTCTAATACATAATCCAACGAGTGTTTAGGTGAAGAGTCTTCTTTTGATTTATATCCTCACTGAAGAAAATAATTCATGCATCTTTTGCATCTACTTAAGCATATTTAGTCACTTTTAAAAAGTTGCTTTATATCCTACCCTGCTAATGTAAATCCAGTCCAGAGAAGGAGGCAAATTTAAGGGCTAAAAAGAAATAAAATTACCTTGAAATGCAAAAAAAAAAAAATTAAAACAAACAAACCAACTGGAGGCTTGGTTCTTGTATCTGAAGATTTTTCATTCTTTGGCCAAACTGCATCTTTACTTTAGAGCTTGTAAGAAAGAAGTTCCGAAAAGCGTTTGGGAAAAAGTATTTTTCAAATGTGCAGAGTGGCTCTTCCAAAGACCTAGGAAGCATCTAAAACTACTAGAAATGAAGCCTAGTGTTTGTGCGTTTTTTTGTACTCTTTTTTCTGATATGATATGACCTGGATTTACAAGAACCTTTTACCTGGAATGGACCCTAAAACCAATGGTCACCAATGAAAGTGATTGGAGTCAGACTTCCAAACACCAGCCCTCTGACAAGCTACTAAAATCGTCACCTCAGTCTCTTTTATTTTAAATATCTAAATATCTAAATATCTAAGTTATCCATACCTTCAAATTATTAAAACAATTGTCCAACAGAGTTTGACAAACACCTGCCTAAAGACGGAAGGAGACAGAGTGCTTTCAAAGAATGGATCCATATGGGAGCAGATAACAAAATGGGCAGGTTAAAAACCAAACAATAAGGACCTCCTAATGGAAAAGATAAAAAACTCCCTGGCTTAAAGATGCATTTAAAAAGTTTAAAATAATCTTACCTCTCAGCCTACTAACAACTCTGGAGGCTTCATTCCTGATAATAAAAAAAAGCAAGTTATTTCGCACTAAAAAATATATTCATGATTCCTTAAAAAGAAGTAAGCATATCAATGAGGAGATTCCTGAAAACTATGGTTTTACAATACAACTAAAAAAGAATTTCAAAACGTGCTCTGGTTGGCGTCACGTATGACAATTAATCACAGTCTTTATTTTTAAGTCATGTTATCTTTTGAAAAATATTAATTTAATAAACAAACTGAGGCACGAAAAAAGAATAAAAAAGTCCTACATTTAGAAAGGTTTTTCAAGATGCAAACTGTGAGAACATTATACCTTTTTGTCATTTTGCTCATTAAAAATAAAAGATGAAGTTTTCTGCTTAATTAGCTGAACTATCCAACTGAGTTTCTAACCTGCAGTCGACTGCTTAACAAACATGCTGCTTGCCAATAGAAGGTTTGAAACATTATAGACATAATGGACGGTATAAACAGCAAAATTTGTCTTTAATGTGTGTCGGAAACCAGTGTGCAGCTATTTTATTCAGCTCTGACCAGAAGTGCACAGCAACTTAAACCTCTCATTTAAGGCAAACAGACATACTATTGCTGGTAATTTGCTGTATATGTCACTGTGGTGTGCCGTCATATACCAGATTCATGTAGCTACTTTCAATCAGTCACTGATTCATGATAAAAAGCAGAAAAAAGAGAGAAAATCACATTTTTGGCTGCTTCAAGCTTGTATGTGTGTTATGTAGGTTTTGTACCTTTCGGACAGAGGCATCCCGACAGTGTGAAGCACTGCGATGTCAGCTGGTGTAAGAGCATGAACTGATGATGGGGGAAAAATGTCAGAAATGTCACAACCTTTTCATTAGGCCAATACAAATTCCTAAAGTGTTGAATCTCTTCAATAGGCTTAATAATGATAGGGGTGTATTACCTGACTGGGATGAGGACCGGGGAGAAGGTATTGCTCTGCAAATGGCTGGCATGAAAGTTTCTGTCTGCAGTACAAAAAAAAAAAACAATACAAGATGCACAGTATTTGAGCAATATATTGGTTATGCAGTACATTTACAGATAAATCAAAACATGACTCATATACTGGAAGAGAAATGTTACTATACCTCTTCTGATTCATGTGTCAGAGGTCCATTTCTTTGCAAATCAGGACCAGCAATAACTACATGTGACAAGGGGCAAAGATTATTACTTTATTGGGAGAAAACCACAGTTAAAACAGTTAACCTACATGTCATCAATAAACAAAGATGACATTAAATCCTGGTGTAGTTTTGCAATGACACTCTTTATAAACTTGGCTTTTCTTAACTGCAGGCTAAAGTCCTTAGACTTTAGAAAAATGCTGTAAACCATTTGATACGATACAATAATGGTAAAAGCTTAAACAGATCAAAATAAATAACAAAACAGCAAAAATTGTGGATGTTAGTGTGAAATCAACACTCTCTAGGTACATCAGCAAAACAAGTAAAGATTCCCGCTAAAAGAGCTTGTAAAGAGCAACATGGCTATTCAGTTGCCAGATCTCTCTGATGTCTTCACATACCTGTGAATTGCAATTAATGTTCTAGACTATTATGAAGAAATGAAGGACTTCACCTGTGAATGTGTGGCAGAATCCAAGGGCTGCCAGGATCATGAGGGCAGCTCCAGTCATGATGCAGAGAGATGTGATTGACACTAAAATCTGTTGGTTTGTGCTGCTCTTTCCTCCTGCACAACTTCAGAGGAAAAATGACTGGGAGCTTTCACTTGCTGTAAAAGTACTCTCCACCTGTGGAGGGGGTGGAGCGGGCAAAAGCCCTAAACAGGGCGAGGTTTTTAACAACAAGGAAGAAAAAGATCGGAAATAAAACTGGATATTTTGGAAGCTTGAATAGATATTATAGTGCAGTTACAATTATTTCAGTAATGCTGATTCCTACATTTACTACTATAAACACAAGCTGGCTTCAAACCTTTTAAGAGAGATAAAACTTTGGTGGGCCATTCATTGTTTTAAGTGGCAGGATACCTTTAAGTCTTTCATAACGCAACTTTTGATCAGCTTATTAGGGTTTTTTCTTTGATAGAGAGCTTTACAAAATTAAGGAGTGTGAACTAAAAGGAACTGGATAAAGGGTTTTTTAAGAGAGCTAAATAAATATCTGAGAGGTGTGATATGCATTTGCATTCAACCTCCTTTTTCTGACACCTCTGAATGAAATATTTTGCAGCCATGTACCTGCAGAAGTCATCTAATTAGTTAATAGAATACACCTTTCCATCTATCTTTCACAATCTCTAGCCAAATTATAATAAATGTAAACTGAGCATGAGCAAGACATTATGAAAGATACTGTGTGGGAGAGTTTCTCCCTGAGTATAGTATGAAAAAACACATGGTGTCAGAATAATGGTGTTGGGAAGCTCTTCTCACCAGTAATGGTGAGACTGAAAAAAAAAGGTTTGGAGGCTTGACCTAAGCCAACAAACCAAAGCTGTTTATTTTTTTTTAAAGGAAAACTCTGCCCTGTTTTTGCAGCATACCAATACTACACACAGAATTCCCCATAAACATGGAGATTTCATGCATTCCTTTGTGCCTGTACTTATGGAACGGATACTTTCAGGTAATTATGTAAGTTAAGCTGATGCTGCATCTATTGCACATTGGTTTTACAGTCATATAAATCCAACTGGGGTTTATTTTTGGAAATGTTTGGAGATGTGATTAGATTACAATAATCTTTAGGAGAGTTGTGCTTAGATGGACTTAAGATAATCAGTCTAGTGCAATCAATTTCACAGGAACCAAGATTGTTGTATAATAATGTCTTGCATCAAAAAAACAATATCAATTCCAAGTCTTCTCCTATTTCCCATAAATGATTGTTTCCAACTTGCCAAAATGGTGACAAAACACAACTCAGATTTTTTTATTATGACTTAATTTCTTTGCATGAATTGTGCAGAGAAAGAAAATGATATATATTTTCCTACTATTATCTGTAAAAACAAAACAAACTCTCTTCTTTTTCATTATCCATATAATCATACATAATCTGGGGGATCTCAATATTTATAATTTGATGTATTTTCTTGACTCATGAAAAGAGAATTGAAACATAATGAAGTTGAGGTTAAAATTAGCTTATATATTAAACAATTGTATTATAGTTATTTAAAATATTTACACAGATGGTTAAAAAAGGGGAAATGTGGGAATATGGATATTCATTCAAGAGTTTAATATATGTATATGTAACAGATTAACAGACCTTTTATCTATATACACAGCAGAAATGGTAACAATTATTTTCAGTTTACAGTGGGTGGAGGAGGTTAGACAGGACAGGGTGGTGATTTGCACAGATTCTAAAGCTGCAATAGAAAGCATTCATTCAGGAGGAAATAATAGGAAAGACCTTGTTTAAGAAATTCATCAGAGTTTGTTTAGGTTTTTCAGGTATGGAATAGATGTTCAGTTCTTATGGGTTCCAGCACACGAAGGGGTAAGAGGAAATAATAATAGCAGACAAGTTAGCTAAAAAGGCTTTAGGAAAGCAGAATATAGATCAGATTCCATTTGGGGAAAGGAAAGGTAAATCAATAATTAAAAAGAAAGAAACAGAATTATGGCAAAAAATATGGGATCAAGATGAGAAAGGGAGAAGATTATATAGGGTTCAAAAATCTGTAATTGTTAAAAATTATGGAGAAAGAAGCAAAAGGGAAGATATAATTTATACTAGATTAAGAACTGGACATACCTACTTGAGTGAGTTTTTGTTTGTACTAGGGAAGAGAAATAATGATTTATGTGAGAAAAGAAAATGTGGATCATGTTTTGATGGATTGCATTAAATATGCCACTGAAAGAAAGAGGATGAGCAAAGCAATTATGGAAAAAGGAAGAGAATGGAGTATTAAAGGAATTTTAGGGACAGGTGGAGATAGGGAGGAACATTTTGTTATTAATAAAGCATTGTTTTTATTTTTACATAACACACATAAAAAATAAATAGAATATAGTAGGTGGAATTCTATAGCTACACACTAATGTACAGTAGTAGGTGGCGGTATGCACCTATAAGCTGTTTGCAATCCGCCAATCTAACAAAGAAGAAAAAGACGACGAAGAAGAAGAATTTCATTTTCTTGGGGTCGTTTTGTGTTTTTTGCGACACCTACAGGCGGACTGGAGTAACAACAGGCTGCAGTAACCGGATGTTGACACTGGCTGAAAGCGGAACGAAGACAGGAACAGCTGAAAAAGAAAAACAAAGCCACGACGACGACGGCAGAACCAAAATACACACAAACTACGGTTTTAAATATTGGTGACATCGTCGAAGGACGAGTAATACCGTGTAGTTGAAACCAGATTGGAAAAGGTAAGAAGACTTGATGTTAATTAATGCATTTTTTTTTATAACTACTTGAGCTCCTAGCTTGTTGTCTCTGTTAGCTTAGCGGTTAGCCTTGTGTTTGTTTTCACTGATTTCCTCTCCCCACTTTTTTTTTTTTTTTAACCTTTGAGTTACATGGGGTCCATGCTAACTGAAAAACCAGTAATGTTAACAGTTCGAAAACATTTTTCGTAAAGCTGCGGTCATTAAAAAGGCTTAATTTAATTTCGAATAAGAGTGCTGACTGTCGAGTTTGGAGTTGGGAGTGCTTTGTGAGATGATGAAACGGTGAGTAAATGCTAAGACTCATAATCTGACAGTCTTCTTTGTTGGTTTCCACTGAAATTAAAAACCTGAATCAAAAATAATACCCTGAAAATGTAATTGATCGCCTTTTTATTTCTATGAAGGATCCATCTTTATTGTGAATAATCTGAAAATTTGAGTTTTGACAGCAAAACTGGCATTAAAAAAATCTAATCAAAGGGGAGGTGGTAATAATAACATGTGAGGTAGCATCCTCAGCATCTATGCATTATTTATAAAGGAGAATCCAGTAAATTGTCAGGGAAGAGAAGACAAAAAGCTTTTCTCTTATGGCATATTTGCATTGAATTTTCTGCATGAATGACCATAAAAGTACCTGTTATTAATCAATTTATTTTTAGATCATCATGAGGCAAAATAAACAGGGTTTATTTTACAAACGTCTTCTTATAAAAGGACATATAACCATCCTCTTTTTGTAAAAGTTTTTCAAGTCAGAGCTACAACTTTTTCATTAACAATATACATTTTTGAAAAATAATTAATCCACTGAATGTTTAGAGTGGTGCAAAATAAAAGTAGGCCTATTCATTTTACTAAGAAAATATGTATAATAAAGTTTCCTGACTTTGCTAGATTTTAGTTGTTTCATGATAAAGATAAAAAAATGGCTTCCATTCCTCAGATTCAAGCCAATAAGAAAACAAAAAAGCCACTTTCCCTTTGGATAGGTAAGCTAAATATTTTGTAAATAAAGGGAACTTTTGGTGAGTGTGAGGGACCAAACTTAAATAAGGACAAAAGGTGTTCAAAATTTGAAAAAGTGCTTTCATTTAATCGTGTAAAAAGGGTTAACAAAGGCTCAAAAGCAATA
Source organism: Cyprinodon variegatus (assembly GCF_000732505.1). Classification (NCBI taxonomy): domain Eukaryota; kingdom Metazoa; phylum Chordata; class Actinopteri; order Cyprinodontiformes; family Cyprinodontidae; genus Cyprinodon; species Cyprinodon variegatus. Next base: position 125,559 of record NW_015151111.1, read on the forward strand.
CAAAATAACTTAAATACATAATCTGGGCCCAACTTAACTGAGGTCAACAGAGGATCCAACTCAAACAAAAAACTGACCTGCAAACAAAGAACTAAAGGCTGCTTAAAAAGGGATGGAGTAACCCAAGTCGACAAAATGAGGGAGGCACAACATAACAAAAGAACCAATAAATACAAAATTAACCATTCTATGAAACAAATAAAGCAAAACTTACTTACTTAACAGAAACAATAAATGAGTATTTAAGTGACAAACTAATTGAAAACTTCTTGAAACAAGTCTCCCCGTCAGTCTTTCAAAGATGGTATGCTCCAAGTTTCCTTCTCCAGCTGGTTTGTATCAGCAGCACCTCAAACAAAAGAACAAGTGTAAATAAACCATACAGACAGACATTAGCTAAAGTGTGCACCCATTAGAAAATACCTGTTTAAAATAACCAACTTAAACATAAATTATAATATAATATAAAGCAAGAAAAGAAAATACTAACACGATGTGGTGGTGGGAGGATCATCCACCACAGTGAGAATTAACCGTAGCAGGTCTGGCAAACACCGGGAGGGCACCTTTTACAGGCCAGGAGGTGTTGAACTTGGATCTATAACTTTCAAAAGATAAGTTAAATGATGGTTCTCTAAAAATGGCAACACATTTCCTGTTGTAGATATTTAGCAATAACCAATGAGTTTTGTTGTTTTGTCGTATTACAGTTGCAGCACTAAAAAGGTTTTTTTTGGACTGAATAAAATAATGGCTCTTTGGATTGTAAAGGTTGCAGGTTTCTGGTATGAAGTCTGTCCATTAGGCCAAAATAAATAATTGGAATAAAGATTTACCAGTCATGACCTTGAAATGTTCAACCTGCTGTACTGCACTGTTGAAATGTTTTCAATTTCATATATTGTATATCTTTGCCCAGCTCCTCGCACCTTATAGCCCAGCTAACATATTCCTGTTCATGCTGTTTGTGCCTGTGAAGCTTTTATGATATAGAGGTGCCTTATATCGTTTTTTACTGCAGGTCTTTACCAGGAGTTTTTGACTGCTGGGTACCTCCATAGACCAGAAAATGGGACGCATCTTCTTGGATCACATCGGAGGGACGCGCCTCTTCTCTTGTGCCAACTGCGACACCATCCTAACCAATCGGTCTGAGCTCATCTCCACACGATTCACTGGAGCCACAGGCAGAGCTTTCCTCTTCAATAAGGTATGCTCCAGCTGACTGAGTACACTAGCTTTGACATTTTTAATCAGAGTCTACCAAGAATATAATATATACTCTCAGTGTGTTTTTAAATAATAATTTGGTGTGTTTATGACGTATAAACATAAATAGTACATCTACTTCCACAAATACTTGATAAATTGTTTTGAATCAATTTCAAAATAATAATCTTTGTCGTGTGTGGATAGTTTAAATGGATTTTGTTTAGGGCTGAATAATTCTGTCAGAAAAATGAAAATTATGAATATGTTGAACCAATACATTATTGCAATTTTGCACCACCAACAAAAAAAGAGTTCATTGTTACAGGACTTTACTGTTAGCTGCTACTCTCTCCTTCCATCTGTGCAATTGCAAACCCACTTTAAACATATTAAAGGGCCAGAGTGAGAAATTTAGTTACTTATTCATGTTTAAATTTAATCTGAAAATTGCATTTTGTTAAATTGCAATCATAATGCAAATGTAATTAATGGCCCAGCCCTGATTAATCTCTTTAATTGCTCATTCAAATGTGCTGGGATGGGAATGACTTAAAAACATAGCCAAAGTTTCAACCATCTTACCCAAAGTATTACACTTACATGAAAGGAAATTGGTTAGAATGATCATGAATTATGCAAGAAACTAAATAATAAAGCACATCTATTCCATATATAGATATTATGGAATTATATCTATATATGGAATAGTGCTGCTTCTAATAATTATTTTGCAAATCGATTAATCTGTCTATTAATTTTTTGATGAATTGATTTATAATCCAGCAGCCAAAGGTTCCATTTTCACAAAATGAAACCAGGTGAAACTAAAACGCTTCATCGAGGAGTTCTGGATAGAGAATATTGGCAGAATAAAAAATGTTTTGTTATCTTAAATGCAAAATGTTTACCGGTACATATTTTTGTTGTAATTACCGGTACAGCTCTAAGTGGGTCGTTCTGTCAGCTAAAGGCATATTTTAGAGTCTCAATACTCCAGTTTACGATTAATCGATTAAATTAATTGTTATTCACAATTAAACTGATTATTTCAGCCCTAATATGGAATAATAGGCATACAGTAATAGAACTAAATTCCTCAGTCTTACCTAAATGTTAAAATGGTAGTATATAAGTTATACACCAGTTTAACTGATTTTTGATAGTATTCTCTTGCAAAAAAGCCTACGGTAATATAAACAGGAGATCTATGCCACGTATTAAAGTTAGTAAACATCTGTTCATCTCACTCACTTCAGGTGGTGAACCTGCAGTACAGCGAAGTTCAGGACAGAGTGATGCTCACCGGCAGGCACATGGTGAGGGACGTCAGCTGCAAGAACTGCAACAGCAAGCTGGGCTGGATCTATGAGTTTGCCACTGAGGACAGCCAGCGGTACAAAGAAGGGCGCGTCATCCTGGAGAGGGCGCTGGTGAGAGAGAGCGAGGGCTTCGAGGAGCACGTCCCCTCAGACAACTCCTGAGCTCTCGACCCGCTCACACCCTCCTGCTCCTCTCTCTCTTTTTTTTTTTTTTCTTCCTTTCCGCCTCTACACTGCACATCACCATTTTTTTTTTTTTTCTTCCTTTCCGCCTCTACACTGCACATCACCACCTGCAGACTTTGGGGCCTGTGCTGTTCCTAAATTATCCCTGCTGTTTCAACTAAGACTTTTGGAGATTCACAGAAAAAAAAATGGTGTGCTGGAAAGGAACCCACCAATATATTCACAAGACCCTCACCACAGATGTCCCCTTCACTCAGCTGTACACGTGCGGTCACTGAGTTTCCATTAGAAACACGGATGTCAGCTTGCCATCTCTGGATCTGGAGATAAGTGGAAGGAATTCTGCTGAATTCAGAGAGTGCTGGTCATAATCGTTCAAACGATGCATCCCTCTACTTCTTAGTTTTGTGGTATTTGTGCTCCTGTGTTGTGGAACTACCACTGAATGCATTCATGATACCGAGATGTTTATTCTGTATCAGTTACATTATTCTAGTAGCTTCTAGTTTGACGATTGTAATATAGTTTAAAATCTCTGTTTTCATCCAAATGACACAGTGAGGACTGCACAGAATGATGTCATATTGTAATATCTTTACGCCCAATAGGAATCCAGCTCCTTCTTTGCTTATGTACATGATTTGATCATTTAGGTGTACAGGGGGCGTCCTTCGCAGCTACTGCTCACAGTTTTCAGCTGTTATCCTGGATTGTGGGCTGGTCCGTTAGCAGTGTAAAAAGTGCAGTTTCCAAGGACTGTATTTTAAGATGACATCCCAGGATATTCTACAAAAACGCAGAACTTTTTGCTCCTTTTTGGCACAAGATGTCTGCCATTTCTGGCATCATGGTGACCCGCTCTTTATATAATCTACTGCTTTTGTTATCAGATGGCTTGTTTCATTAAACCAAAAGACAGGCAAGCTTTAATGGGGTCCTTAGAGCCCCCTTTTTTGGGGACTAGACAGTAGTTTGTTTTTATTGTCAAATTTTAGGGATTTAAAAAAATTTTTTTTATGACATCTGATGTCAATGTTTGGCTTTGTTTTTGGCTGTAGTGTGATCACGGTGCTGGTTACAGGTTTACATATGCTCATCACTATCAGCATCAATGTCATTGATTTTGGACCTTTTAATGATTTTCCTTGAAAACAAAACTTCAATAAATTAAAACTACCAGAAAGTGATGAAGAAGTTTGAAATTATTGCTTTTTATTTTATTTTTTTCCAGTTTGGACAGGTTTAACACATACAGGCTCACGGAAATACATCCAATCCCCTTTAACGTTTAATTAAATGTCCCAGTTCAACCTCGCGTTTTTTAAAGCTGCTGGAATGACAGACTTGGCTTCTAGAACATGGTCTGCTAACGTTCAACATGGTTGAGGACAAATCTTTTCAATACGCTCATCTTAGCCGTCTCAAATTGTCAATTTAAGATAGATGGAAATGGATTTTAAGCTTCAAAGATATAACATCATGATATGAAGGAAAAAAATAAGACATTGGGATTTAATTAAATAAAAGTAGGGGCTAATAATTTGAATGACTTTTTCTCACTTTGCTCCTTGTTGACCGTCATGATGACCCCCGCCAGTTGTCCGTGATGAAAGGCCATCCTTTGTCAAAAATTGTTGGTAAGCTGGGTTTCAGTGGGTGGCATCCATGCTTTACAACTGAGATATTGCATTAACTGAATTTGCAGTGATGATTGTGATTTAATGTATTGCAGGGATAACAGAAGTACCATGTTTGCAAGAGTGTAGGTGAACTGTAAAGCATGGTGATGGCTTCATTGTGCTGTGAGTCGAAGTGTATAGAGTAATGACTCTTCACCATAAAATCAACAGGTAGGTTGTTGAAACTGAGTGTTCCATTAAAAAATGACGCCAAATAGACATAAAAAACAATTACAACTGGTTAAACTTAAGCTTCTGAACTGAGAACATTAAGCTTTTTAATAACCTTTGGACCTAAACAACCAGTTGAAAGAAAACCAGAAATTGCGGTTAAGATGCAACTTGATTAATAACATTAAACCTGTTAATGGTCGGGGGTTTTAAAGTTATTCATCCATTTATATCCCCAAATAAATGACCAGCATAAGCATATGTAACCATGTGACGTGCACTATAAGACATGACGGTATTTTGATCATAGATATTTGTGCATTATAGCTGATTCAGAAGTTGTAGAGAGAAATAAAATAAAAATTTTTTTAGATTTTGTTTTCCAAGTTTAAATGCAATATTTATAATTAGAAATGATCTTTATAAAGTCATTACCTAAACGATGGTTAAGGATTCGCAGGTCACACGAGGTAGTGAAATAGTGAAAACAAATGCATGTAGCATAAAGTATTCTGTTGTTTAGGTTTTTATATTGTATTCACAGGCCTATTGATTTAATCTGCTTCCTATTATACGAGTGCTTTCTGATGAAGCTGTTGAATAATTTTCTTGATTTAAAAGATTAATTTCCTTTTGTGGCTTTAACCAGATTTCCTCTTATATTTCTTTATAAAGATGTAGTCTTGTGGAGCTCACCTTTTTTAATCATTAAAATAATGTGTATTAACTGATGGTTATGTTTTTTTGTTTTTTTTATATATATATATATATATATATATATATATATATATATATATATATATATATATATATATATATATCATTGTTTATGAGGAAGATAAAGCCGCTGAAGTTAGATTGTTGACCTGTAGGTGGCAGCAGAGTACAGAACAAAGAGCTTCCAAGATGTTCCCTGCTGGAAATGCTGCTGATGCTGCTGTCATGTTTCCCTGCAAGTCTATTGATGTCACTCTATGGAACAGATTAAATATGGATCTCATGAATTATTGATAATAAAGTACAAAAAAAAAAAAGATAAGGTATTAAAAACAAGTAGAAGCCAAGCGGATCTAAATCATGCAGCCCCTCAGTACGAAAACAAAACAGCTTCGACATCTGGTTTATAAATAGGAAGTGATGACTTACTCCTTAATCCACCCACTAATATTGCAGTGCTGCCGTAGAGTTATTTATAGCCGTGATGCTGCTGCTGGGAGCCGTCTGTGTTAGTGTGTGTTGGAGAAAGACTGTGTCACTAGGGGTGGATCAACAACAGGTCTCCTTTTTCTGCAGTGGCTCCTCAGAGTGGCCGTCCAGGACTTTAACTTTGCCCACAGGCATATAAACAAAGCTCAAACTGCCCAGCTTGCAGATGCAATGCAAACGTTTTCCTCTTTTCTTGCAGCATCTATGGCTTCTGACTCAGTCTGCTGTCATTTGAAAGTCATTCATGACTTGAGGCAAGAAAGAGGCTTCCTCTCCAGAAGTCAGTGTTTCTAGCTTACTTAGCTGTAGCTGTTGTCTCCACATCATCTCAAATGTTAATTGAGAGTCATCTGATGAAAAAAAAAATATCCACCCTACATAAATGATCATGTTTCTCAGCATAAAAAAGGAAAAAATCAGTTCTCTGAGATGTTTACTGCTTGTTAAATGCAATTGAAATGTGAAAGTGAAAGAAGGAATTGTGAAAAGAGATCAGTTTTACCCTAAGACATATTGATCAGTAAAATTGTCCCTAATTGGATGCCTGTGTGCGTCATCCATCCATTCTCCTTTTAGAAGAAATATTAAGTTATATTGAGAAGCCGGAGTGGAACAGTAGGAGAGGAAAAAACGAGGGGAGTGTTTGGATAATTGCCCTCTTAATTGGCTCATGATTCACCGTCCTGTGAGTTTTTTTAGCCTTTGTTTCTCTTTTGTTTTATGGAATGTTATCGACACCTCTACGCCCCTTTAGATTACAGAATAAACTTCTTTTTCCACTTCTCTCCTCGCATGCACAAAAGAAGTGACATCACTCTGTCACCAGTAGAAAATAGCATGCTTTCCATTGACATCATTCCACATCCCGTTGCCGGGAGACGAGAGGAGTCAACACGAGTTACTATGGTGACTGCACTTCACCTTCAAAGCTCCTGACCTTTTTGGTTGTCTACGGTAGATGTGTGTGTGAGTGTGGGCAAAGCACACATGGCAAACAGTGGTCCTAGTGTTGTGTAATGTGAACGTTCAAGGCCTTGTTCACTCATGCCCTGCAGCCCAAAAGCTGTTTTAGATAGAAAAGGCCTCAGAGTCGCTTACAGCTGTTCAAAATGTCACGTATGACTCCAAATATAAAATACATTAGAAACTACTGAGTAAGACAAAAGCTGCTAGATTTCCTTACAAATCTATAAGAGAGATAGGTCTGCTGTGTTTTTGCAGAGATGAGGATAGGTGGATCTAAAAAGATAACATTTATTTTTCAGTAGATTAATCAAGTAAAAGTTATTTATAATATAGATCAGACCAGGTAATCTATATTATACAAAATTACTTTCCTACCCTTTACCAAAACTTGTTGCATAAGCTGGCTCTCCATACAGCACTACATACAAGCCTATTAATGGTAAATTCAGTGGAAGGAAAATCATGTGGCAGAAAAATGAATATATGAATACTGGCAGGCAATCATAGCCCATTTATCTTTTTCTCCAGGTTTTGAGTCTCAAGAGCTATAGCAAAAGGTGCAGCAATTAAATATTTTGTGTTAACCCGTTTTTGCAAATATGCAACAAACCCTTTGTATTACATACACAGCCTAGATGGCTTGTTAATCCCCCAGTGCCAGTTAATAAGCATTCAGTGTGGAGCTAGGAACCTTGTTTCCGTTACACCTGCTCCCTATCGGTGTAAATTATCATTGATTTTTGTAAATATCACAAATCAATAACCTACATTTCTATGTATTTTATAATAAATAGAAAGTTTAGAAATGTCATTTTGCAACTAAAGGCCTGTTTAATAATTTAGGCATCAAGGGGTTAAACCACTTTTTGTATTAAGGAACGAGCCAGTGGCTAAGCAGAAAAAAGTACGTTGAATTATTCTTTTTAGAGGAAAATAAATGTGTTTCTTTTAGAGAAGTCTCGAACAGTTGGTACAAATTATGCCCCTTTTGAAAAAAATTGCATTGCCTTGTTATTTCGTAGGATTGTTTTTTTTTTTTTTTTTTTTGGTTGAGAAAAATGTTTTAGCCCACACTCGATTACAGGAATGGGATATGGATCGCTAATTCTTTTAAAGGAGCAACAACTAATGACACCTAGTGCTTCAAATTGGAGCAATAAACAAAGTAGTTCTAAGATGTTCTGGACTGTACCACTAGGTATGAAAGGAGATAAACGTTGCTGATGGAGAGGACTGATTGTTTATAGGAAATGTCCCATATTATGATTTTGGTTCATTTTGCAGTTAATTTCTCTTAAAAGCAGTGTTTTTAAACCCTATGAAACAGATAAACATCCCATAATGTGCAGGACAGTGTGCGTTGAGGACCAGGTTTAAAACAACAGTGCTTTAAAGATTTCTTGTGTAAAACCAGGGGTGTCAAACTGGTTCCATAAAGGGCCATGTGGCTGCAAACCAAACTCCAGTCATCTCATCAAGTCATCATGACTGGAGTCTGGTGTGCGATTGCCTGGTTGGAAAGAAAACCTGCAGCCACACGGCCCTTTCTGCAACCAGTTTGACATCCCTGTGTTAAGCCATATGTAATGACTTAACACCCTTTAGAGTAAAAGTTAAACATCTGATCCAGTTTAAAATGACTGTGAAATAAAGGCAAATTATACTAAAAGATGAATAACTTGCATTGTAGCTATGACTCCACATTTGTTTTGGCAATTTAAACTCAGTGAAACTCTTGAAACATGAAATCCGCTGGTGAAGACGAGCCAGATTTGCTTCATTCTTAAAATGAGACGAAGGACCGCACAAAGTCCCCCAGATGGACAGAAATGGCCCTCGCACCGCCCTTCTGCCATCACAGGTTTGGATCAAAGCTTGATGAGGGTTTAATTCCCTCTGCTATAACTGGCTGGGCTGCAGCTGTTAGTTAAGCTTAAGCTAAGATACACAAGAAAACAACTCCAGGAGACTTTAATGAGGTGATAAGAGTGGATTTATTGAGATACATTTTATTATTTAAGAGACTGCCTCTGTGATGGTGTCTACACTGTTTACCTGAGGACGGTGACTTCTAGGAAGTCCAGCATCTGCAAACAATTGTAATACAACAGAAATAATGTTTGGAGAGCAGACTAGCGCTGGTTTAAGAAGTGTAAACTCAAACTGATATAGAACCATATAAATACAGGTATAAAATATGTGAAAAATAAATCTGCTAACACAGCTGTATCACAGTGATAGGAATCAACCCTTTTTAGTGCTTAAATAAAAGAAAAAAAAGACATGGTGGATACACAATGTACAGAGGTTCCTAAGGAGACAGTTACTCCTTTATTACAGAATCAATGAGGTCTTAAACAAGGGGAGAAAGGATGAAGCAGGGCGCTCCAAACGGCTTTTAGTCCCAGTCCTTTTTTGGCATAAATTCAGTAGCTTTCTCAGCTGTCAGTTGCTAATTGGGTTCAACTGGCGCGCCGATGCCAGTTCTGGGCAAAGGAACACATGCAGAGGTGGGCATTACAGGGCTTTTTTGGATTAGGCTGACCTCAGGGCCATTGTTTCCACTCCAAGTCTGGTTCTCTGGGCCGCCCTACACATTGAGGGGTTATGTTGCCTCAACAGGACACTCCTCCAGCCCAGAACCTGCCTGAACAAGGCTTCAATGCATTCCCGGAAAGAAAGGGCTAAAAAAACTCCTACGCTTTTACAGCTGGTTGGATGTACAATTGTTTAATTTATTAGGATATAGGCAAGCTGTAGCTTGGCGTTTGGTATACAACGCTGATCTTCCCTGACATTAAACACAATATTCAGTTCTTTGCTTCACATTATGTATGCGTTTTTCACCTTTGGCTTTTCTGTGCAAAACCCTACAAAAGCAATTAGGATTAAAGAAGAATAGGCTCCCTTTTAGGACAGGGTCATTACAGTGCCTTGCATGAGTATTCATACCACTATCACTTTTCCACAATGTAATCTGTTAGAAAAAAATTTATTTATTTATATATATATATATATATATATATATATAAATAAAGACTCTTCTACACATTGTAATATCCAATGCAACTATTACCCTGTGTTTTCTTTAATTTTACTCTGAATCAAGCAACTCTATGAAGGCCTTGAAGATTTTTTAGTGATGATTAAACAAAATCATGAAGACCAAGGAAAAAATATGGCTCTAGTTTCATTTCGTCAACTTTAAATTCAGTATGGCACATCTGCATCGGTAATGTCGTCCATGTAAACCGTCAGACCAGGCAAGGAGAACATTAATTAAACATTAAGACAAGAGGCCCAGCTATTAAATGTCCGGACAAATGTTTCTTGCTACAATAAAGGAGATAAATGATCTAAGTGTGGAAAAACAGCAGGTCTAGACAAAAGAAGTCAGTGTTATTCTTTCCTTCTGACCGTTTTTATCTGCTGTGCTTTTGGTGCCAATCCTTTGAATGGTAGCATTATATTATCGTTGCTGTCTGCACGCACAGTCAGAGCAGTTCTGGTGCCCTACTGATGGGTGGATACAGGTGAAGATGATTTACTCAAACAGATGGGGAGGAATGAGTTAAGCTTGGTGTGATTCTTTGTTTTTGCATAAAACCCTAATAAAAACATTTAAATTTGAGATTACAATGTGGAACTTTTTTTTTGTTGTTGAAAGGTTCAAGTGACATGAATTCTGCAAGGAGCTGTAGACCTGACTAATGTGGACCGTTCCTACTTTTTCTCTGGTAATATGACAGTTTCTTTCATTGATAAACTAATAAAAAGTCCCTCCAACCAGTGCTATTTTAAATGTTGGTAAAAGTCAACAAGTCATAACAGAAAACCAATGGCAACATAGCATACAATAAAACGGGTTTTATAGCCATGGTGATAAAACAAATACCAACAGCACTGTCTCCTGACCAATGCCAGAAAAGACTAAATAACAGTTTAAACACAGACGACATAAAACTGGTAAAACACATCAATAGCAACTTATTTAACAAGGATTGTGCACCCAATTTAAAGTCTCATGTTGTCATTGAAAAAACAATGATGTGCTGAACTTTGTGTTTTTTTTACGCTAGATTTAAATGATTTTAGAGGCTCAGCCCTAGAGCTAACAGATGGTTTATTTTCTTCTTACCCTGACTGCACAACAGGTCAAAGGGAACATCACATGTGATGAATACCTTAAACCCAGCAAGGATAAATAAACCCAACATTCCTATTTTTATTTCTTTTTTTTGCCAGAGAGTTAATCTATCCACTGAAGCGATCTGAAGATGCACTTGTTACCCTCTGAGGCAGAAAAGCTTCTGTTCCTCTAAGGGATTCAGATCAGGCTAACAGCACTGATCTGCTTCAAACTGAATTGCTGGTTCTTTTAATCCCCACCTCACTACTGAATTTTTTTGTCCAGCATTTTTTCCTTCTCACACTTGGATTTCCAGTACTGATGGCAAGCCATCTCCAGCAGCTCCATCCCACCAGCCAGCTTCTGCTGGACTGTGTAGACTATAACCATAACCAGGACATAGAGCCTGAAGGTAGACCAGAGCCACAGGCCTGTGAAACAAAACGCGATGAAGCTGCTCCAATACAGCAGGGAGACAGCTTTGATCAGAGAGACGCGCAGCTCTGACTTACAAGGCGGCACTCGCGCAAAGCCGTCCCTGTCGAAGCCCCGAGGCTGGCCTGAGTAGAAGTCCCGCAGACGGATCTCCTTCTCAGCCCAGCGCTCTCGACACCAAGACTCCAACTCAGAGGAAGAGGAGGGAAGTGAAGAAACCGGATAGCGGCGTACGTGGAAGTGGATCTCTCGTGGAAAATGTCCTAAAACGAGGTGACGCTCCGTCTGAGGGATGTTCTTAGGGTACGCCACTGTGATGTCATGGACAGCATCAAGGTTGTCTCCTATGGAAAGAAAATAAAAACAACTATCAGGATGGGTGTGTCTGTCGACCTACACATTAAGCTAACAAGGCAGGAGATTTATTTCTAACTCTAAGGCACAAGTCAGAATTTTGAATTTGTTCTTAATCTTCAGAAGAAATGCTGAACAATGAGGTTTTTTTCTAACTTTTCATTAAGTGTATTAAACAGGAACTTCAATATTTTTTTTAGCTCTTTAATGCATCAACAGCACATGCTTTAAAAAAACAACAACAAAGAAAAACCCAGTAAAAGGTCATTGATGAATTAATTCAGCGCGTTCTTCCTTTATTTTTTAAAAACTAAAAGCTACCACCTTTATCACAGAAGCTGAAGCACATTTTCCCATTAAACATCCAGGAAAACCCTGATCTGATCAGTGTAGCTCTGAAGAATTTAACAATAAAAGATAATCCTCTCTACTTTTATACATCCGCACTTTCAAAAAAAAAAAAAAAATCACAAATGATACTGCTGATTTTAACCTCCAACATCCGTGATTACTGCATATCCGCAGTGCTCTTATGAGCAGGAAAAGCTAAAATAAACATCAATTTAATGGGAAGACACCTGGCAGCGCCGAGTTCTGCATAGCTCAGGTAAAAATAGAGATGATAAAGCAACAGTAGAGATAGTTAATATGTGCATGATGTCAGTCAGCTGTGCAAAGACAGGGGTGAAGAATTAGCCACCATATGATATCACAACACCTGCTTGGAGAAATGGTGTCATCATCGGCAAACAGGAAGAGTGTGGGTGACACAGAGGGGCCAGATGTGGTATCAAAGCCCTCACCATGGAAAGGTGGGGCTGCCAGGACTAGCTGAAGCAGAAACATGAGAACCTAGAGAGAGCTATGATGGCTGGCAGTGGGATGAAACGCAAGTCTGGGACTTAAAATAATATCAGGTACCAGCTTTGTTCTATAAGTGTCGGTGGAACAACTACAGTCATTACAACTAACGCGTCATTATCTGTTGGTTTTGCTGATGGAAGATTTCCGTGGTGACAGCAGGCTTTCTGGCCTGTTTATTTTAACTATAACCAATATTAAATCAGTAGAAATACATGCGTCTGTCGTCTGACCACACACTAAGTGTAAGAGCACTGTTAGCACACTGAATACAGACGTTACATAACACAAGAAGCCGGTGATGCGGATCCCCCTGACCTTTTCTTAGTTTGTCCACGATGAAGGTGAATCCGGTGGTGCGGGGATGAAGCACATATTCCATCTTTGGAAGGTTGTTCTGCACGGCATAGGCATCACTCTTTGCTCTTGTGTTCTCTGCAGGAGAGATGAAATTTACAATCATAAATACTGGAAGAAGCAGCTCAAGTCACACAACTGAACATATTTTTATTTGTTTGAGTAAAATATTTTTATTTATTTGAAGTACAAACTGGCCATTTTTAGACTAAATCAACTTTTACCCCATATTACAACCTCAATACATTTTATTCAGAAGTATTGAGATGACACTGAAATAAATGAGTGCATAAACGGGAATTTAAAATCTGAAGTGTGCCCCTCTTCCCTCTGATGCTTCTAAATAAAATCCAGTAAATCCATTTTTATATCAATCTATCATCTAATTCCAGTTTTATAGTACTAATAGAGAAAAGCATCAGTGCATCATAATACCGCCACCACCATGTTTCACATTAGGAACAGTGTGTTCAGAGTGGTGTGTAGCGCTATCATTCCTTCATACGTCACCATGCAGGTCATTCAGCAGAGCCATTTGCCTACAGCTGACCCCTACTTGTTAAATAGAGATCACCTGTGAATATCCCAGTATAAATACAGCTGTTCTGTGCAGGCCTCATCAGTTTAATAGAAAACGTTACTGAACAAAAAATAAACACATGCTTCATCTTCTTTCCATCTCCAAAAATTTTTAGTTTTAAAAATTGCACCACAAACTCATGTACACTTTTTAGGCCTGATGTCTGCATCTAAGGCTCTAGAATGAAGATTAAAGGAACAATTTAATGCAACAACTTCTACTTAAAATTAAAAGAACGGAACATGTTTATTCCCTGGTTTCATATGTCAAATTAAGCTTTTAGCTTGAAGATGCTTAAACACAGATATGTGCAGATATGGGATGACATGATTATACAGAAGGGGGACAAATGTAAAACAATATGTGAGGCTCAAGGTTAACAGGTCAGTTGTGATGTAACTAGACTGACGTGATGCATAGAGAGGTTTAGCTCCCCTCAGGACAGCGACTCATGCCTTTGATTAGCTAAGCTGTGAACTCAAGGGGCTTTAGGCAAAAAGTCAAATCCTGAGCCCTGAGAGATCAGAGCCCTCTTGTTGTAATGACATTGTCGGGGACGAGTCAAGGGATTTAGAGATGGTTTTACACCTTTAAATTATACTTGCATAACAGTGTCAGTGTTAGAACCAGGTTGGTATGTTACACATTCATTCAGAGATGAGTCGAACGGAGGCAAAGCCGCCCTACAAGCTGCATTGTTTACATCCCACCTGTGAGGTCTGTCCCCTCTGGGAACAATAACAGCTGTAGAGGCTCTCTGATGTCACAGAAGTAGTCCAGCATGTTTTCCAAATGTTTCTTGTCCATCTCCCAGCGACGCTGAATGAAAACAAAACAGGCCACCTGCATTGCCCAACCTGGAAAGTACACAAAGTTTTTCCACAAATAAGTGATAAGATTTCCAACTTTCACCAGGTCTGCTTTTTTGATTAACAAAAGAAAAAAACAAATACCTGGTGTTAAACCTGTTAAATATGCACAGCACTGAAACCCGGCTTGTTAAGAATTTTTATGACCTGAATTGATGTTAAACATTTATTTGAAAATCCACCTAAAAACAAATCTACCCAACATGTGAGGATTGTGGTGTTTCAGTAGTTAGGATTTTTTCTAGTTTATCATCAGTCATTTCTTTTAACAATACCTCTCAAAAGTTTTCACACCCCCAACTTTTTTCTTTAAGTTTGTCATATTACCCCAACTAACTAAACTTGTAACATGGTAGGACATAGATACATGTTTTTTGGTAAAAGTTTTGTCTTAATTTGTGCTTAGTCTCTCTGAATGAACCCTTTACAAGCTGATCTTTCATTGCATTTACAGCTACCATCGTCCCACTTTATATCTGTAAGAACTTTGTAAATCTACACATTGAAACTAGCGTTGGGTTTTAATTTGAACTGTTTGGTTCCTATTGAACAAGTATATAAATATCAAACCTATGAACTCTAATATAATCTTATGAATTTTCTTTTCACATTTACAGTCACACATATTCAGTGTTTGATGCTGCAGGTACTTATCTGTACCATTTGATTATTTTATTTAACTGATTCTGACTGCAAAGCTGAAACTGGTGTCTGAACTGGAGGAGAAAGCAGCAGGAAGGCATCCTGACAGAGTTTAAATCCTCAGCATTGTTTACTGCACCTCAGCTCCACTATATGGAGGAATCATCAGATGTCATACACCTTCACTCAGTTAGAGGGTTTTATCAAATGAAACGGATCCCAAATGAACTAAAATAAAAAAAAATAAAAAAATTGAACTTACTCAATTATTTATAGGTTTGGCAGCTCTATGTTAGAGTGCCTTAGTTCTATCCAGAAAATGAGGAGGGTATCTTTAAGGACATAAAGTAAGGCGAACAAAGTATATTAAAGGCTCTGCTCTCTGTGGACAGGGTGAGAAGATAAACGAAGAACAAACACCCTAAGGAACCTACCTTAAAACACTCCCTGTGATGCCAGCATCACAGGGAGCTGTCCTCTCATTTCATTATTCAACTATAAGCACCATTTTAAATGGTGAATTTAAAAAACAGATTGTTGAGCTCACAACCCTGAGGATTCTTCTTCGCTTATATCAGGCAGCTTCTGTTTTCAGTCAGTGGACTGGGCATTGATACCAGGAATTGAAAATAAAACATTTGAGTGATTCCGTGAGAATTGAAAGGTTGGAAACAGATCTGAAAGATTATCGAATCTCAATGCCCAACTGTAACTAAAACCTTCAAACATTTTTCAGAAAGATGTCTAAAAATGCATAAAAATTAGCCTATCTAAAGATCCAGTCTTTTTAAGTCATTCTGCAGGTCTTCAATCAGATTTAGAATGGGACATTCAAAAGGATAAATATGTTTTGTTTAATCAAAGGGATGCTGCTATGAATACTTTTGAAATAGGTAAATACTTATTTCATCCTTTGATAAGAAAATCAGGAAACTATTGCTAAATATTACAAAACATCAGTCCCTTTAAGGGAATGAAGAAACATGGATGGCTCAAGGCCCTAATGTTGTGTAACTATAATTTTAGAAAATGACATGTAAAGCAGTGATCGTGTTACACAAGTGCACCAAGGAGTGTTTGTGTATGCGGTTGTGTGTGGAAAAGGGCACGGCACCCACTGCATACACACCGAAGCCGGGCACGGCCTTGAGAGCAGCCTTGAGGCAAATCTTTTCCAGGCGAAGGTAGCTGTACCTGAGCAGGCAACACCAAAGGAACATCCAGTCCAGACGGGTGCGGTGGTTCATGATGATCACACTCCGCTCCCCAGGAATGAAGCCATCCCCTGTGATCACCACCTTCACCCCAAATACCAGCTCTAGCAAAGACTGGAGGAGAAAAGAACAGAGGTTACCAAAGAAAAATAAAAAGAAGAATTAAACACAGACCAATCCAAATGAGATGTGTGGCTGAGTGGATTTAATACAAGCAGTCAGTTTTTTAAGCTAATGTACGCACCACAGGCAGGGTGAGCCAGGTAGCAACAATTCGATCCGTAAGCCAGCGGTACCAAGCCGGAGATATCAGCATGAGCGGCAAAACTGGACCCAGCATGACGACACTTCCAAAGAAACTACCTAAAAATAGGGTTATAATAAAGTAGAGGCCCCGCACAGACACAGCCATCTGTAAAAGACAAGGAGATAAGAAGGAATCTAATTTATCCATGGAAAATTACACTGACAGTTAAATGGAGTAGTCTACAGGACGATGGACAGAAGTGTCCAAAGTTTTGGCATTTATTGTGCGTGGGATTTATACTTCACCTGGAAAATCTACAACATGAAACAAACATGATTATTGACACTTTCATCTACAATAACAACTGTGGTGCTGGAGATCATCAGACATATTTTCCCACAAACAGTGGAAAATCCAGGCCAGACATTCCGAGCATGGAATGTAAATAAGTGACTCTTTTTGACGGTAGCTGATACATTGGGAGTGTAAAACATACTAAATCAAGTTTGGCTGAACATGCACTTTGGACTTATTCTGACTCTTTAAACAGAATTAAAAACAAAAAAATCGCTGACCTATCAACTAGTCTATCAGTGAGGAGATCATGTATGCTGGTTCTTTTGAATGAAACCACATTATGCGCGTTTTAGTCACCGGATGCAACACAATGTTCATATCGAATGCCACTAACTGAAGCTAAGTATCCCTGAGGATAATCAGCTTCAGGAATTTAATACCAGGGACCTTCAATTGCCCATGACGTGTTTGATATAAATGCTTATGTTGCAACCAAGTAGCTTCCCCTTCCAAACACCTTTGATAACTGGAGAGTTAGGCTGATTTCATTTGACTTTAATGCAGGTCTATGTGTGCTTTTAAAATTCCCTGAAACTGGGAACATTCCAGCTTTGGAAAGGCAGCGACAGATTTCAAGCCCTTAAAAATAAAAAAATAATTAGAACTGTAAATATTGAATCAGAACATATTTTTATTTTTCCCTTAACTGGTGTCTTTCAGCCCCTTTACAGATAGATTACCTAGCTTTGATGTCTGGCTTAAGTGTGGAAAACTTGGATACTGATTTCCTACATCCTCCAGATACATGTAAGTTTTAACAGGAAACATCTAACAGGTTAACAGGGAGGGCTTTACGCCCAGGGATATTTACTTTCTTCTTTTTGCATTAATTCAAAAAGGGTTTTGAAAATTTTGTTTCCTTCTAAAACAAAGATATAGAGATGTCTTTAACCTAACAGCCTTTGCTTTGCATCCTTATATAAAGGAGGCTGTAGACACTCTTTAACTCACATGAGACCAAATATCACATGACAGAAAGTGCCATCTTATGAATATATAGGTTAATATAATACATTTGCAGTGCTGAACTGTTGTGATCCAGTTACAGGCATGAAATCAGCTTTTCCGCTGCACACTTCCTGCTTTATAAATATTGTTCCATGAGATCATGAGATACCACAGAAAAATTGCCAGAGCAAGCATACTCTATGGAGCACTGTACTGCAAGGCTGCCCCTCCTCCACCTGTTGCTATGGATATCAGGTCAGCTGGCCGAAAGGAGGCTGCAGGTCTTTATTCTTCTTCTTGTATTTATATGCTAAATGGCTTGACTCAGAAGTCTAAACTTATCTTTCACTACTATAATCCTGCTTCTCTGGCTGTGACCAACTGGATGTGCTCTCTTCATCCTCTGACATGGGAGCTGGCTCGGAGCTTGTCTGCCTGGCTGTGTTTTTCCTGTGGAGCTGGTTTACAGTTTCCTTCTGTCTGCTTGAACTCAGTCGGCCTCTGCAGATGGCCGCTCACACTGAGCCTGGTTCTGCAGGAGAGTTTTTCCTATGAAAAGGGACTTTTTCCTCTCCACCGTCGCTACAAGCATGCTTAGTGTGAGAGATTGCCTTCAAGTCAACGAGTTGATGCAATCAACTGGTTTTCCCTAGATAGAAAACTTTTAATCAATTTGACTGATCTGGTTGAATTGTAGAGGGCCTTGAGATGACATGTGTTGTGAATTGGTGTTATATAAATAAACTGAATCAAATTTTAGACATTAGCTTGATAACACTTTTATAATAAATGGTTCCATCCAATATCTATAAATACTGTGCTATTCCCATTCAGATCCCAGTCATTTTGCTCACAGATAATTAATGTGTTACCATGAAATGTTAATAACATTCATCAGAAGTGAGAATAGCAGTGACGAACAGCAAAAGTAATAATTGCAAAGCTGTAACTGCTACATTTCCTTTTCATATTATATTCTTTAATAAACATCTTTTTTTATAATACTTTCCATTGTTTTATATTTGAATATTGCTCCACATTTCAAATATTTCTAGCTTTTTACCAAAATATGCGAGTTCAAAGTCATTATTGTAGCATAAGGGCTGATTTATACTTTGAAACTAGGTCGTCTGCGTAGGTGTCGCAGAGACATCCCCGCCCCTTCAGCAGACACTCTGCTGCACCTTTCCCAAATTGTAGGTGACCGCAGACAGGAGGCTAGCTTGTTTTGTTTTTATGACCCCAATTGCAGAAAACGACTCGTGAAGTTGAACCAGCTAGAAGAGCAAGGTGCGCAACAACATTGGGACCCTTTTTCCACCTTGATCCCTGCACTTTTTCGCCCTCATGTCCCTCCGTTGTCGGACAAACTTCCCCACTTCCTCTCCGCCTCGGCCGTATCTAGACCCAAAGCATATAGCGCAGACCACGCTCAAAATTGAGCATAAATCAAAAATATCTATGTCAAGCTCACGGCGACACACTGCTGCAGGGAGTACAACCAGCCCTTAAGACATATTTGTTCCATTTTAAATCAAAATTAGGTAAATTATATTTTACATTTTTGTTTGAAACATTTAGGTAAACACAATGAATCTGTGATATTTTTAAATAGAAGCTATCATGCCGTGGGAACCTCAAATTAAACAAACCACAGGCTGACGCATCAAGACCATACTGGTGCTTTGGGGAGCTATATCATCCTCCAGCAGGTGTTTTCCTCTTCTCTATGAACTTCAGCTCACAACGTTTCATCTCAGTTACTCCCATAATTGCATAAACTCCTGGGTTTTAACCACTCACTCATTATCTTGCCCTTGTTGACACCCTCTTTGGGATCATGACGCAGCAGTTCTCATGGCAGCAACCACAGAGGCTCAGGGTACGTTTAAATAATGCAAGCGTGTTTGTGTGTATGATTATGCCGGCAATAAGGGTTTAAGGGTTACTAGGGCTTAATGATGGAAAATGTAAGGCGTGTCCAGAGAGGATAACAAGGCTTGCTCAGCACGCCAACCAAAGTTTCACTCTCAGCAAATGTGAAAACACACCTTTGTGTGTCTGCTGGAAGAAACACGTAGTCTATATATGGAACAGTATTAGGATCCATACACCTGGAGCCAGGGATATAACAACTCAACAGGATTATGAAATCCCAAACTCAGACTTGGTTCTGCAAGACATAAACCCCAGAGAGATATCCCTTTACGCAAAGCATCCACTTTGTTTTAATAAACCATAGGCTAGAAACACTTGAGCGTTGCGTTTAGTCTCATCAGTTTTGTTGGCTAAAAAATGTATTTAAATCACCATAGAAATGATCCTGGAAACACTTGCCCAAATACAGCCCTGCAAAACTCACAACATACTCTTCAGAGTCCAAGTCTGGCTTTTCTGGCAGAGATGCTGCATTCCTACATTTAAGCTAAGTTCAGACATCCCAGCAGTGCAGTCAGGAGTTCAGCTGTGTCTCCGCTAAGCAATAAGCTTCAAGTGGTTTGTTCATCTGGGTGAGAAATGAGCAGAGGATGGAGCAGGCAGATGAATGCAACAACTGATGCAGAAGATAGAAGTATAGATCTTTTCATCCTGTTTAGGCAAATTAAATATGCTCTACCTGAAATAATTACAAACCTGGAGCAATTTTCTTTCCTGCATTGATGAAATGCTGATCAAAACTGAGTATTAATTCTTTCCAAAGTTCACATTTACAAAAAAAATAAAAATAAAATGTTCCCTCAGAAAAATAACAACAAAAACACTGGTTAGAATCTGTCAATCCCTTCACGATTTATACAATCTACCACAAAACCTACATTCCTTTTCTCCCTTTTATTGGCGCTCTCTGCTAAATATAGTTTCTGAATCAAAATAAAAATCACTCAAATAAATTTAACAGCATACTAATCCTTGCAATAAAAATCCAAACCAATGAAAACTGCAAACTTCAGGACGGTATTTAAAAGAAACTAGAATTGGAATAGCTTGTAAAAGCCTCCTCTGTGATTTGCACATTTGTACTCCAGCATCCAGAATAGTGTTACATCTTCCTAACAACGTGCTAAATAATATTCTGAAAATCATCTAAATGTAATTTCAAAAGAAATCTTCATTGGGCAGCACAGTTTAAAATGTACAAGCAACACTCGCCTGTGCACATGTTCCAAAGCCACTTGGGTGGCCAGTTAAATTTCTTGTGAAGAGGTTAAGCAATGGAAAAAAAATCTAGTATTCTAAAGCACACTGATAAAGATTTTAATCTGTGTAAAATCAGTCGGAAAATAACAATTCAAATAGTATATAGCAGAATTTTTACATTTAATTATCAAAGTAAATAAAAAAAGTTGAGGCATCTAGTATCAGATACGTAAATCACTAAGAATTTCGAAATGTTGATGAAGCAGACATTTTGATGTCTTGCAGTAAATGCACAGGAGAGTTTCACATCCTGCTTCATGGATATACGCCTCTGTTAATGTTAGAATGATTTCCTTATGGTGAAAAACAGTCTATTATTAAGTTCTGACAACAGCAGCACAGGCTCAGACTCGCTTGTTTTGATGACCTTTCTATGCGCCACAGAAATGTTAAACAAAGCTTCATCTTTTTAAGAAGAATGGGCCCATTGACCTCTATACTCAGTTAAAGTCAGCGCTTTTGATTTAATAACAAAAAGACCGGCTGTGAAAATGGCGCGCATAGGACACATCTAAAGTAAAATACACCACTAAAACAAATAGAACACAAAGGCCCATCTGATGAAGTGGAACTTTTACAGAAATGTGCATCCAGTAAAGTGCCATAATAACATTTGAGAAATTGTTATCTGAATGACTCAAAAAATATTAATGGAAAGTTTTAGACCGGCCTGGGTAAAGTCCAAACATAAATCAAAATTTGAACTACTATTTTAATCTTACAAATCACCCAGAATGGTTCAATTTAGGGCTGGGCGATAAACCCGATTTTTACCATTACCGTCATTTACTACGATAACCGGCACAAATTTTCCCATGTTGGTAAATAATTGTGTGCGCTGGTAGCTGGCATTTCCGTCCCCTTTAAGACACTGCAGCATGTAGGGAATAAACAAAGAGAATGGCGGATGAAGAAGCGTCAAACAGCTGTAAACAAAACTCCTATGGAGCCGAGCATGAGCAGAGATGAAGCTGAGCACACAGAAAAGAAGTCGAGGGCGCGTTGTCAGAGTTGAGCGCGCAGCAGACCGGTTTTTAGCGAGGGTGTGTGAATTTAAACGATGCAAATTGTTCTCACAGCACGCTCAGTTTGGTGGCACCAAAATTTCGCCATAGATGTTGAGCAAAAGAACACGTTTGCCTGAAAACCATCAGGACTACCCAAAGTAACACATCCAACCACCACCACCTGCAGATAATTGAGAAATTATCGTGCGTTTATCATTACCGAGGTAAGACTGCCCAATTTATTGTGATATTGATTTGAGGTCATATCGCCCAGCCCTAGATCGATTCAAACTTTTTGGCAGAGTGGCCAAAATTACTCACTATAGGTTGTGAGTAATATTTGGTGCTAATAGTGGCACAAATATTTTCTAGGCTGTAGCAAATTATTTTGTACAAATGACCATTTTCCCTATCACTTGAAAACTGCACATTTTCTTTAATCAGACAATGTTTTTTCTGATAAGGAACTCTGCTTGATGATATCTAATATTTAAGTGAGAAAAAAAAGACATATCAGAGAAAATCTTTTAGGGGGGCAGACCCGTTTCTATTACTGAAAGCCAGTGCCTCTATTCTCTTTAATGATGTACAAATATGCGGCAGAAACATGGAGAATATGTTCATACAGAGCTGTCTACTGCAAATAAAATGTAAAATGTCATGTTTCAATTTTATGAATTGAGTGATCTACTTATTCAGAACAAACTAACAAGGCCAGCTCTAAATCAAAGCTATATGAGCCAATTTCAAAGTGTCTTGAAGCCACTTCTATTATAAGCAAACCTCATAGGGTTAACATGAAAAGGAATCTTAAAAATAAATCATAAAATAAGAGATCTTTCAAAACATGAGGAAGTGATAACTCCAACTTCAGTGCTGTGTTTGAAACCGGCGGCTGCGTACTCCAAAGGTCAAGTTCGTTGGCCGATTACGTTATAGTGCGGCGTTGTTGCATGTTTCTATTCAAAACCCTTTCGTATGTGGCTGACAAACACAGCCTTCTTTTCACCTGTTTTAAGGACAGTACCACTGTATCCTATGTAGCCCTGGGTATCCCATGATTCATTGTGAGTGGAAGCAAGCTGGCTGCTCCGTGCTCAGAGGAAAAAGGAAAATGGTGCCGAAAAGGGATGAATATTGTAAGTGCAGTTTAATATAATACAAGTATGTAAATAATTTTGTTTTGACTTTATGAAAATAGTTCATTTTAATAGTTAGTGAGCCAGATATTTAGGTTTTATCTGTCCCTGTACAAATGGGTTTAGCTGACTTTAAAGCACAGATTCCAATGAACTACAAATCGGATATCCGCAACACCAGTGCTGCTGCTGAAGCTCCTCAAAAGTGAACTTAGCAAACAGAAGAGTAGTAAATAGTCCACCATCCATTCTTGGTAGTGCTGACAGCTGGAGAAGGCTTGAGCTGTTCGGATCTATAGCTGAACTCTTCCAGTATTCTCATTTCACAGCCTTTTTCGAAGGACCCAGTACAGGTAGGCTTGGATCTTTGGAGCAGGCAGCGTTTGAAAATCGATCAAAGCCAAGATTTCTAAAAGCCATTTCAAATTTCCTTCTGTAAAATATTTCTCCTCAGTGTTAACAAGCCACACCACTAGGCACCAGCCATATAGGCACTAGCCATATCCTGGGGCACAAAGTACTGGGGGAGACAACACATAAAATATGCTTGTGAGAAATAATTATGGTAGCTTATGAGCATAACAACCTATTTAAAATAAAAATATGTAAAGCATGTTATTAGAAATAAACAATACAAAAATATTTGCTTGAGAAAAAGATTTCTAGAGTGAAAGGGTTGAAATTTATACTTGCATACTTGCTCCCATTTTTTTTCTTACGGCAGTGCATCCAGACAGTGTCATTTATCTGCAACCTGTGACGTGCTTTAAGTCTGCACATGCGCATCGCCACAAGGTAGGGTGGATCGTTGGATAGCGCTGATTGTCAGAGCAATGGCACCACATCTGCTTCTTCTTTCCTTCCCATGGCTCGAGCCACCCGCTCAATGGGCTCGAAATCATAAACAATGGTTGCTTTAATGTTCTTTCAGCTTCGTCTTCCATCATGCCAAATTTCTTAAGTGTTTTCAGTTGTGAGGTATAACTGGTATTACCAATATATCCATCTGGTGGCTCTAAAATCAACCAACCCCATGACATCACTACGTGGAGTACTGGGACATGACGGTGCCCTCACCAAAAGAATTATTGACCAAGCTATGTTTTTTTTCTTTTCTTCATTTATATCAAGTTTTTAAGATAGTTTTTGATAATAGTGAGACACAATGTCGTAAATTAAGTTAATTCGGCTGACCATTTCATTTCCACTTTAAAGCACTGCTTTAGGCTCATGGATAGAATGTGTTTACAGCTAAATAAGATTAAGCTTTCTTAAAAGCAAGATCTATTAAAGTTTTATAAATTTTGTGCTTATATACTTCTCAGAATCTGTTGTTCCTTCAGCAAATGGCACTTTAAGAATCTTAAAAATATACTACACATAACAATTAATTGATTACTAAATTAGTTGCAGGTTATTTGTTTTAGCCCAAAATACGACCAAATTTGGTTATTTTTAAAGATCAACCAATCAAACAGTGCCTGCTTTAGAGAAAGACTTTTACACCCTGTTTGTAAAAAGGACTGCTACCGCAGGTCATTCATCCTTGCTGCCACCAGACTCTACAATGCAACAATACAACGGCAGTAACTTGTGCAATGTGCAATTTACTATTTGATACCCAGTGCAAAATCTATATCTATATATAAATACCCATCTAGATAAATACCCATGTAAATACCCTGTGCAATAACCCTGTATATGAATCCTGCTATTTAAAAAAACAAATAAAAGACTTCAGCTGTCATATGTGGATGCACTGTATATAGAGGAGTGGCAGCCTAGTGGTTAGGGTATGGAGGTTGGAATCCTGAGGTTCTGAGTTCGAGCCCCAATCCCGCAAACCCTTAAAGAGCAAAGACCCTTAAAGTCGTAGGGAAGCGGCCAACTGTTGCATTTCCGAATTCTCCTTAGTGGTGCCCAACTTTAAACAAGTAAATAAAGTGAATGTGATTGGCGGAAGGTTCGCAACTATGTTGGTTGTGGCCGGTGTCTCAGAAGCATCTTGCTAACCAGTTAGCAACTTAGCACTAGTAGGGGAATAATGGGAAAGTACATTATGACCAAGAACTACTTGGAAACAACAATGTCAAGGAATGCTATGGACAGCCAAAACATGCAAGATGAGGAGAGTTTTCTGTCGGAGGTTGTGGATGAGTTTCCTACGTCATACATTTTTTATATAGAGTAGAAAAGCGGGGACAAAGTGGTTGTTGAAGAGGACGCCAGGGCGGCAGAAGCTCGGTTTGGTTTGGAAGTTTGTTTGAGCCCTTTCTCGCAACGCTGCCAGTTCTGTTATCTCTACGCCTGCCGAACACACAGACATCCATCCCCGTGAACACTGGGATGTACCTCAATGGTACAGTAAATTATTCTTATTTCACCCGTTGCTTATATTAGCTGCGACATATGAATCAAGATGCTATGACCGAAAAAATTTGATTGACAGATGATCGTTAAAAAATTATTGGCTGAATTTAGGTGTACAAGCTGACGTATAACTAACTGGCCTGCATAAAATAACAAAAAACACAGATTTTAAGACAGGATATTTCTAAATAGAAATGTTCTAACTTTTTGGACAATATGGTCTGATAAAGACTAAATTTATATACATGTTTAAGCCAGAATGATGTGAAATTTAAATATGACTTCTCTACTAACTTAACCCCACACTGCTCTCCTGTTGCCCCACGATGGCAGCCCACTGCTCCCCAAGGGGATGGTTAACCTGCAGAGGTAAGTTTCTCCAATGTGAGATCAATAAAGTTAAATTATTAATTAATCATACTGTATATACCCCATGCACCTTTTTCTTCCTTTGACACATTCTTCTCTTTTAAGCTTAAAGAAATCCTTAATTCTTGTAGTCCAGCTACTTTTCTCCACATTTACTTTTCCCCCATCTTAGTCTTATTTTAATATAGTAAATAAACTGAAGTCCCTGACATTCACTATAGAGCCCAGCATATAATATGGTTTGAAAACCAGTACTTCTGCTAGTGCAATCGCACCCCCTCAGGATATTTTGAAAAAAATAAAAATAAAAGTATTTTTTTTTATGTATAAACACAACTACATGTTCTAATGCGACTATTAATGTGTAGTCAGAAACTAAACAGAAAGAAAACAGCCGTCAAAACATCAGCGAGCAATCTCTGAACTTCCACCTGTCCTTATATCTCTTTTCCTTTCATCATGAAATGCAGATATACAGATTAATGTGCTGGATAATAACCATGTGTTATCAGAAGTCGTTATTTTCCAACACAGTAACATTTTCCATCATCTATGGGTGGGGCTAAATCATGAGTAACCAGGAAGAAAATGCGGGTTAGCTTAAACTGTAGCCACATTTAATGAGATGCGACAAATACATTTTCTATAAACAATTGTAAAACAATTTCCCTGATACCAAAACCAAAATATGCAAACTTGATAGGAAAATTTAAACGAACAATAATGTTAAACCATGTTAGTAAATCCGCAGATACTGTCTGCTGTCTATAACGTTGTTTATATAAATAGCTATACTCACCTTTTGGTTTTTTTATCGTAAGCAGTTGCTGTTTATATTCAGGTGTGCCGGTTAAGCATGACTCAAATTAGCTGCAAGAACTTAGTTGCGACATTTTAGAAGCTAGCAGGTTGCTAACAGTAGCTAGCATACAAATCTCATCCAGAGCAGTTGTAGCAGCGTGGCACGCGCTCAGGTTTCCCCGAAGCATCTTCCGCTCTTCATCCCGCTGACAGGCAGCGTTAGCGCCGCTCTGAGCGGAGCTAAAAAACACAGCGAATATTCTCCAGACTTATCAATTGATGACGACCTCTTAACTTGTTACCTCTCACCTGTCCTGACACTCAGCCACCAACAGGTGACGCTGTTCGAACAAACTACTTCCCCCAAGTTTAATCGAGGGCCGAAGATGCCATTATTTTTTTTATTTTCTTCTTATTATTATTATTAGATGCCATTATTATAAATTAATTATTAGCAAGATATATTTGTGTATATATAAAAAAAAAACAAACAAACAAAAAAAACGGTATTAGGATCTGTTCACATACTCATAGCAATATTTAAATAAATCAGGAAATACCAAGTACTTTATAAAATTAGTCGGTATCTAAAGCTTGAATTTAAAATCCTAAGTACTTTATTTAGTGTTTCTGAAAAAAAATAAATTTTTATTTCATGAACTAAAGTCCATCAGTGAATAATTTATTTGGCTATTCAAATAAACCCAAACATCTGATTAGTTAATCATCACACCAATAACCACCTACTAATAACAGTGTAAGTCCACTCATTTGAAGTGTGATAATTAAAGTGCATCTATTAGATGATACAACATAGAAATAAGGAAAAATCTTAATTTAATTTTGGCTTTAATATTTGATTTACTTAACCATGGTGTATTTCATATTTGATTATTATTTTTTATAAACTTTGTAAAAATAGTTTTTTTTTTTTTATTGCAGCAATACAACATAAAACTACAAAGGTATCAGAAAGATATTTGACTATATTATGTGTTATTTATGTTCTCAGCCATTACATGCTAATTATGTTTATTTTACGCGTAATAAATCTAAAGTAGTTATCAGATAAGTGTTCTTTTAAAGACTCACCCTAAATAAAATCCAATGTCGCTGCTTGGCCCCATGCCTTCTGACGACATGAGACAAAGTACATGAAGCAAAGTTACTTCCTGATAATGATGCTGTGTTTTTATCAACTGTCAAATCAGCTACGGATAAAAAGCTTTCAACGGATCAGAGTTTGGGTGTGTTTGAAATGAATAAATTGTGCAGGTAGAAGAGCTTCAGATGTCAAAGACATCATGAAGCTTATTTGAATCAGCAGTTCTTTCTTAGAAGGGCAAAGAGAGGGCCACTTTAGGACATCTTTCTTAACAAAGCATCATCCTTCACAAGAAATGCTCATGGCTATGTGAGAATGGAAAAAACTCTAACACTTATTCATCTGACTAACCTAACAAAACAACATGCTTTTAATTATTAATGTACTGTAGAAATGAGTAAGACTTGTCTACAAAAACAGCTCATCAAAGCACTCATCTATGTGCCTCATTGGTTAAACTGTTTAAAGAGTAAATAAGCTACAGTTTTAACTTTGCTTTGAGTACTTTTTTGGAAAAAGTTTTACCTTTGAATCACTCTGAGTGTCTTTAAATGTTGAAATCACTGAAATAAACACCCTCTAGAAAGGTATGTGTAACCCTTGAACTATTTCTTGTACTCACTAATCATTTTTCCATGACTTAGTAAGGTTGTTTTTCATAATACAAAGTTTCTCTCCAAAGATTCCTATGTAGGTAATATATCCAATCTCATTAGGTATATCATTATTAAATGCTTCTTGAATCCTCCAGCATAGCCTTTTAAAGCATTGTAACTACATGTATGTGTCATTTGTTTCTTTTAATTTCAGTTATGAGGCGATCCGAGTCTACAAATGACCTCAGCTTTCAGTGATGCGTGTGCATGTACTGGTCAGTGTGTCTAAGCATATCTGAGGGTGAACACGTGAACTGTTGTGTCTGCGCAGCTTGGCTGAGTGCACATTGTGGTAAGAGTGAGTGAAGCTGAGATGGACTGACAGACGGGGTAAAAGAGAGAGTGCACTTAGTCAAACTCAAGACTTTTCCATGACCTGCTCCCCATGGCATGCACTCTATCTGAGAAACAGAGTGAACTGTATAGTTTTATCAGTGTAAACTTCTTACGGGTCAGTGCATCACTTGAGAGAGGAATGGAAAACCTTGCTTTGAAACAGCATGCTGCCAGCTCACCTTTGAAAGAGCAGCACATTGATAAAATTTATGATCAGTGCTGGAGTGGAATAAACAAAAGGAGCGAAGTCCTGTGTTATTCCCAAACGCATGTAAAGAAGGATCTTCTACTACAGAGGAATTACAATAAATCAATAGGTGATGCATTAACCAGGAGTTAAAAGGATTCATGATATTGATGAATTCATGATTCCTGATAGCTGAAGAGCAGCTCCATTACATTGTTATAGTTGAAATCTTACATGCTGTGCATAACTCTTTTTGTTAGACTTTAGTAGATGGCCACATTACTTCTGAAGATACAACACATTAGTTTGAGCAGGGCGAAGCAGACTTCCATGTCTTTAAAAAGACTCCACTCTTGGAAAAAATTAAATGTTCTCTTAAGCATTCAACTGGGAAATTTGAAAACACGTTGGGCCCCTTTTTTGGCTATATACAATAATATTCCAGATTATTTCACCTTTACGAGAATGTGCTTTGTACTTGCCGGCAGGAATGGGATGTGTGAACTGACCAATCACTGACCTGAGTGGGAGTATATGGGATTGCTTTTTAGGGATTGTTTTTCTGTATTTGACTGTTTTGTGTTTTATTTGTCTAATGGTAAATGTGTATGTATGAATAAAAGGAAAACTTAAATAAAAAGACATTGATTTAAAACAAAACTTCACTGTCTAAAAGTTAATAGCAGTTCCTGTTGGCATACACATTCATCACAGGATGGTGCCGCTTTGTTTACAAATTATAGTTCACTTGAACAAAGTACAGTATGAAATTGAACCACACCAAACTAAAATAAACCTATGCTTTTGGTCCAAACCTAATGACTTTCCTATTGTGAATACACCCTTAATGAATACGCCAAAAGATAGCACATATGTTTTTTGTAAATGAACCAATTATGGCCTTTTAACAGGGCCTCACAACAATATCTTGAAATATGTCTTAAACACATGGATTAATATAGTGCTTTTTCATTGTTTTGGGGCTGTCTCAGGGATTCTCTTGGGCCCCAGACACCCTAGATCCTAATTTGACATTGTATCTTGGGATGTCCTGATCTGATATTGATATTGGTACCAATCAAAAACAATTATGGGAATATATCCATCTATCCATTTCCCATCACGCATATCCCTGCTGGGGTGTGGAGGAGTGCTGATCCCTATCTCTGGCGGTCTATGGGAGAAAGGCGGGGTACACCCTGGACAGGTCACCAGTCTATCACAGGGCAACACAGAGACAAACAGGACAAACAGCCATTCAGTCACACACACACCTAAGGAGAATTTAGAGAAGCCTATTAACCAAAAATTCATATTTTGGACTGTGGGAAGAAGGCAGAGTACCTGGAGAGAACCCATACAAGCACAGGGAGAACGTGCAACATGCAGAAAGACCTCAGGCCGGGAATCAAACCCCAAACCTTTTTGCTGCAAGGCAGCAGTGCTACCCACTGCACCACTGTGTAGCCCTCTAACAACATGTCAGCCTGCATCTAAAATCTCCAATACAAACATAGTATAAAAAAAACTTCATTTATGTTTTAAAGTTTGAAACCCCTAATAATAAATGGGTCAGTTTTTATCATATCCTTTACTGTCGACTATTGTTCTCTGTTTGATCACATATCACTTCATCAAGCCTTTTCTAACATTTTATGCTACAAATTTATTAATAAATTTAGGGGCTATTTATGCTGATATAGTATCAGGATCAATATTGGTAGCGGTCAATATGCAAAACTGTTATATCTGTATCCTATCAGAAATGAAAAAAAAGTTGTATCGGATAAACTCTATGCTGATCCAAACAGAAAAATCTATAAAACTGTAACAATCATGTCTGGTTGAAGTGAACAGTACCTGGTAGATCACTTGCAATGTATACACAGCTGTGTCTGCATATGGAGCATTTTGATGGCAAAATCAAAGGTTAGACAGGAAGAGAGACATGGTTGCAAAGTAAAACCCAACAGATTAGGGGAAAATACAAAGTAAAACTCTGAATCACTAGGTGAACTGTTTGCTGTTTCCATTATTAACCTTGACTTAAAGCTGAAATCTCAGTTTTAATGTTTTTACAAACAAATGCAAATCCAACTTTTCTGACTCCCACTTCAACTGTTTGATGCTATGGTTTAACCAGTGGTGTCAAAAGTACACATTTGTTAAGTAAGTAGAAGTATAGATACTGCATTTTAAAAACGCTCTGGCTAAAATTGAAGTATCAACTTGACCTCTGTACTCAAGTTGAAAAGTATTTGCTCCAAAAACGTCTTAAAGTATAAAAGTATAAAGTAACCTTAAAAAAAAACAAGAAAAAAAAAAACAGCCAGATGGCACTATATGAACTGAAAGCTCAATTTTTCGACTATTTCAAAAAATTCTTTGAGATACGGCCAAGGATGAGGGAGGTCTTGTTGGTCTCCATCTCCTGATACGCTCTCATCTCTGTTTGACCTTTCAGACATTTCAACATCTTTTTCCGACATTGTAGCATGGCATAGACAAATGGCATTTGCAGTTTAAAGAAAACCTGCTTGCTTCTGATGATTTCCTTTAGCTAACCAATGAGTGTTTGCGTTCTATGACTCATCCAATTACACTAGTTTTCACTAGATGTGGATGGCGCCAATGATCTGCATTGGAGGGCGCACATGACGTGAAATAAATATTTACAAACATTAAACCGAAGCCAAGAGTAATGAGCAACGTTTGTTTTAAAAATGTAAGGAATAGAAAGTACAGATACTTTTGTGAAAATGTAATGAGTAGAAATCAGAAGTAGGAAGAAAAATAAGTAATGGAGTAGATTATAGATACCTAAAAAGTGTACTTAAGTACAGTAACAAAGTATATGTACTTCACACCTCTGGGTTTAATGCCGGACAAGCAGCCGTAAAAAAGCAAGAGTTGCCAAACTCACTGTTGAACCAAAATAAACATGGCAGCGCAGGAGGAAGAGCACACACAAAGCTGATGCTATCAGAATCCATGATTTCATTTCTGAAAGAAGAACAGCAAGCACATACTTGCTTTATGTTTTCACATGGTGTACGGTGAAATTTTCATAGGTTATGGTGTCAAAATTAAATGTTGTTAGACGGGCACTAGGTGTCACTCGACCAACTGGCTCAGAAATGAACAATTAAATAGAAATAGGCCCCGATTGATAAACGTGTAGAAATCAACCAATGCTGCTACACTTTGGTCAGTCTGGCTTGCCAGGTTATATGAATGTGGGTTTGTCTAAACACATAGCTCAGCATTGCAACGTGGACAGAAAAACAGATAAGAGAATGAAACTGATCTTTTTCCTGATTGTTCAAGCAGCAACGGTGGCTTTACATTTTCTTCCAGGCTTGTTTATGCTGGTGGAAATACCAGTGCATATTTCTATGTGAATACTCAATCTCGTGGGGCCACAGAGTGACCCATTACACAGCCAGTGTGTCAGAAAAATAGATCAGTGTGTAAGGGATCGTATGAAAGTGTGTTCGGGCTTTAGAGTATATGATGAGACTGCTTTTTGTTTAATCCCCTATTTAATTTACCCTAAAACCATCATAAGATTTACACAGATGCAGAGTATTATTTACACATGGGATGGAGGTCGGAGGCAAAGGAACTTTTTACCAAGGTACAAAACTAGACCAAATCTCAAAAACAATGTGCAGTTTATATAAACAATATTTCTTGATCATATCTGATGTAATTTTTGTATTGGACAAATATGTGAACAAAAGTAGGGGAAGATTTCCATTGAAAACAGAGGTGGTGGAGGTGCACTGAGAATACTGAGAATGGAAGAAGTAAAAAGCTCCTCAGCTTTTAATGTCACTTTAGTGATATAAATAAAAAAGGTTATTAGAAGTGCAGTTATATATTGGCAATTGAAGTTCCTGTTATTTTCAGATACATTGCTAAGCTAACTAGAAATGACTCTCCTCAGTGTATGTTTCACACATTAAGATCAATGGTTTACTGGTTCTCTCCACCTCCTGTGGAGAACCAGTAAACCTCGGAGGATTATTGTTAAAATGTTGCTTAGTTCATTCATTAACAACTGCAATGGTGTTTTTGAGACTTAAGTTGTTTAAATACAATAGAAGGGACTTGAACCTTCTTTGTCTGATCCTTAGCTTCCATAGTGCGTGGGAGTCCAACTTATGTGGATTCATGTTAAATGCTGAGAGTTAATGTAAGATATTATCTGCTCACAAACACTTAACAGAACCTTGTGTCAAACATCATGCATCATCATGCAAGGAAAGTAAAACAGTTTTACTTTGAATCACATAAAAAGCAAATAATGCCACCAGCAATGTTAGAAATGTGTCTCACAGCATTCTATTCCCGTAGCTGTGTGGGAGATACTGAGGAACCGTTGTGCTTTTGTTTATTTAAAGCAGAGTGTATTCATAAACTAACTTTAACGAGGTTATACAAGGAAAGAAAGTCTTGCTTTGACTTTTTATGTAACATTCTATCCTCAAATAGCATACCGTGCTATTTTTGGTGATGTGAAAACCTAAATCTGCCTCTTTTTTCACTTCATGTCTCAGCGTTGCACCTGTAACAACACATGCATGTTAAGGCAACTGCAGCGTTGGATCTTTATGTATCTATGTTTGTCCTTTTCCATGTCCCAAGTCCCTTCTCTCTTTCCCTGCTTTTTCCACCCTCGTCTCTAGACAATAAGGATTAAAGCGGTGGGGGCACAAGTTGTCTATTTATATCAACAACAGTGAATGAAAGAGAAACAGCTTGTGGCTTTGCACATTAAGGCTATGGCACGGAGCAGACACTGGGATTTTTGTTTTATGTCCAAACCTTACTGGCTTTGAGACTAGATCAGATGTTCCTTCTTAGAATTTAATAAATAATTACTGTTACACTTAAAGGTATTTTAAAACAAATGGTGCCATTTATAGCCGGTTGGGTACTAAATGAAGCCTTTTTTTCATAACATTTTGTACCAACCGTGCATGGATTTGACAAGCAGGGATTTAAATTAATTTTCCATAATGTTGTATACTAACAAAGTGCACAGCTCTTCTAGTTTAATCAGCCATATTTTGTAAGAGTTATCCAGCCCAATAAAAGATCATGACCAAAAAAAATTGGAATAGGGCACAGTAAAAGGTTATGCAATTAAACCAATATTTAAGGCATTGGCATTTTAATGGATTCTAATCTCTAAATTCATGATGTGTGACTCAGAAATGTTCAAATTATTATTTAAGGGTTAGCTGTAGATTGTTTATTTGAACTTATATTGTTTTGCATCTCAAGACAGATAGAAACTTTACAAAAACAGAAGAATTCATAGTATTCCCCAGACGCTGCAAAAATAAGACTAGTTTTTCCTAGACTTGACGAAACTCATATGCATATTGTTTGGTGTTGTGCAATGACCCCGATGAAGGCCACAGACAGAAACAGATTCCTGGAGTCTTCACCTCATAGATTGGGTTCGGTGGCCTTCTCAGATTCTTAATTTAGGATTCAGAGAGAAATCAGTTGCTACCCCTAATTCTTCTCTTTTGTCTAATTTATCTATGACGCAAAAATTTTATTTTCTTGAACGACAAGCTATGTTGCAAATTGCTGATACTATTCATTTATTCATTGTGCCACAGAGAGCGCTGTACTTTGGTATCAGGGGTTTTTCTCATATTTTCTGTGATGTTGAGGCCTAAATGCAGTTTGCTGAATGTGTTCAGCGTGTTGGTTTTTAATTTCCCGTACAGCTATGGAGGTCTGGTTTTAAATGTCCACATTTAGATCTCAGCTTGTGTGGTCATTTGCTTTTCAGATTGTGTGTCACATGCTGCTGATGGGTTTTTTCGATGCCAAATAAATAAAGCATTCACGGAAAGAGGACATGACAAAACTGGACTCTCAGTTATTTTATTGTGGTTAAAAAGCAGTTTCTCCTTTTGTCATGCTCTTTTTCGTGTCTTTCTGGTTTGCTGTATCATCTGGAAAGTACATTGGTTAACTTTTATTAGAACACCCTGACATCATATTCATAAGTTTCAGTTTTGCTATGGCAGCACTTCTATCATATCGGTGTGAGCCTTCAGCAAAAGATCCACCTGATCTGGAGATATTACTTTATTCCTGGTAACTTAACTTTTCCATGCTGTGTCATAGTAAAACCACATATGCCAATGGTTTGATTGGGATTTTATTTATTAGGCCTACATATGACAGTGCATATATTTTGAAGTTGGAAGAAAACAATGGCTGATTAATCTCATGCATGGTTTGAATTCATACTATGTACCTTTTATTGGAATAACAATACCTTTGACTTATGTCTCTCCCAGGTTTGCACGTGGGCAGATTAAAGTTTTTGCCAATTCTAAATCACATTTCTGTCTGCTCTTTGACCGGGCTCCCCTAACTCATTAGTAAGCTGTGATTATTCTAATGTGTGCTCTGCTGTGAGGCAAGTGGCCAAAGATCGTTTGTCATTGCAGGTCCTTAATTGTAGGAGGTGTTTCTAATTAAATGGCCACCTGGATGGTGTTTAAAAAGCGCCGTTCCACCCATGAGGGTGTGTCACCGTGGTACCAGGTGTGATCGAAGTGCCAGGTGTTTGAGACTCAGAACACCAGAGGTTGCCATAGCACCAGAGAGGACCAGGGTTGATCCAGGGGACCAGCCAAGGCCATGACCCATCCGAGTCCGAGGTCCAGTCGGGTCCAGAGGTCCCGGATTGGTCAGCAAGAACTAAGCCGAGAGAAGACCAGGCAGAGGGTGTTTGTGCTGGAAGCACATCTTGGTCTGCCACTCATTATCCCCTGGACTGTAATTTCAATAAATTCCTCTGAAGGGCTTAAAACATTTATGGTTACCGTGTCGCTCCCTGATTTTGTTGCGGCCATTTGAGCCAGGCCGTAACAGACAATGTTGCTTAAAGCTGCTAAAGTTGCTAAAGCTTCTCTGTCTCTACTAAAGAAAAGGGTCTGCACAGCATGATACTCCCACCACCCTGTTGCAGCATATGGATGGTGTGAATGGATGATATATGAAATAAAAACATGCATTATTTACTTACTTTGTATATTAAATCAAATTCCTTTGAAAAACTAAGGTGCATACAAAAAAATCATAGCCACTATACTCAACTCTCTTTAACATCTTCCTTTATGCTTCCCTGAATTGTTTATCTTTCAATCTTTCCCTTTTTGTCCTGTGGCTCCAAGCGAACCTTATTCTAAGCTCTTTCCTTGTAGACAGTGCCAGATATGTGTCCACGCTTGGTTGGCCATATCCAAACAGGTTAAAAATAACTATCAAAGTTTTTGCCTCATGTCCTGAGAGCTCCACTCTCTTCTCACACTGGAGGAACCCTGGGAAAAGAATCTTTCCCTTACGCACACGGCACCCATAACACCAGACACAGTAGTGCATAAAACATCCAAGCATGTGCATCAGTTTGCAAGCTCCGATCAAATCAAACTTAAGAGGCTTGCACTTAAAGGGTGCAGCGCTAAAATAGCAGGGTTATTGGAACAGGGGATCTGTTTGCAGTGAAACATAACCTGCACTGTGGGAATGCAGTGTACTTTCCTACTGCTGTGTAAGTATGGGAAAATTGCTGAAACAACAAAATGAGATGGAAGTCATGGGGGGCAGAAAATGGAAAGAACAAGAAAACAAGCAAAACGGGTAAAAAAGAGTAGGTTAGGAGGAAGTAGAATAAAGAGCTACACATTTTTTTCTCCTCAAGACATACAAAGAGGGGCACTGTGAGAGGAAGTGAAAGGGTTAATGCCGGGTTAGTCATGGAGAAATCACTATTAGGAAGTGTTAGTGTAGATCATAGCTGGGAGTTTGGGAGAATTGAAGGGGCCAGCGGGTCAGACACGGCTGACACACTCGGATCAGCAATGGGATTGTTTCCACTGGAAAGAATTCCAGGAATGAGCCAGAAGAGCTATCAGTGACTTCACTCAAAGGACAGCAGTTTTTATACACAGCCAGTCGACCGCACATGCTCTCACACACTTTTAAAGATGCTGCATCTCATGCCAATAATGGGGTGTTAGACACTCTCCCTCACCCCCCAACATACCACCAACACCTTACACACAGACACAGACAAAATCAGAACACCTCCAATGTGCTGCAGCCAAGAACCACCAGCTGGATTGTTTACAGGAGATTAAGCACATGGAAATCTCTGAAGGAAAATCTGGGCTTTGAAAATATATATTGCTCAAATATATAATTGCTCATAAAAAATCATGAAGTCATAAACATGCAGTTGACCTACCAGGGAGAAATTTGAGGAGAAGTTAAATGTGGGTTTAAGTTACCAATTAATATTCCATACTTTGCTCATCTCAAACTGCACTTAAGCCTATTACTTAAAAATTGAAAGCAAACGACACAATCTGGCAATCTGCCGAACTGGACGGGGTAGGCAGGAGAGCATTGATAAGAGAAGCAGCTAAGAGGCTCATGCATCCATTCCTCAGATGGACAGAACCTATGACTGGAATTATTACAATTCATTCATATGAAATAATCTCTCCCTTTAATTAAGCAATTAAAAGAAGTCCCACTTGCAATAATGCAACAAAGTCCCACTTCCAATTTGTGGTAATCCATGGGGACACAGCAAATGTGGAAGAAGACTCTCTGGTCTGATTAGGCAAAAAATTGCCATGTGAGGTAATAATAGAAACTATAATAGAAATACACAGTAAAGACATGTTTGGGCATCCTTTTCTTCAGTATTGACATAGAAGGTTTTGGAGTTTATGGAGAGATGATCAAGGGGGCAGACCTGGAGGAAAAAATTTGAGACTGGGGCGTTTGGTATGCCTACTGGCAGGACAAGGACCTCAGAACCTAAAGTCAAAGCTACGATAGTGAAAAGTGGTACTTTCAATCACAGACTGCAACAGATTTAATGCTTTTATTTGGAAAAGATCATCCTTTATCTTCAAAAATAGTTGCAATCTATTATCTACATTAAGTTTGTGGTTGTCATGTAAAAATATTCCTTTTTCTCGGTTTGGATTACATTTTTTTTATTGGCTAGGTTTTAAATTTCTTTAATGAAAAACAAATTGATTCGACTTCCTGTTAAACCTTAACCTTCCAAGATATGAAATCCATGAAATAAAAGATATGTGAGAGACAACAAAAATGTCTCTATTCCAATTTTCTATAGACCTTCAAAAGGAAAAATGAAACTTAAATTACAAAGCTGGATAAAGGAACAATGATGAAGATAAGAGTTGTTCAGAGTATCAGATTCTGCGTTCATTGCTCCTTTTCATATCACCTTAGCCTCTGAGGCACGGGTCCACTCTTTATTAAAACTGAAGGATATTGCAGTCTCCAATAATATCTGAAAGACACCGTGAAGTTCAGAGGTCTGTCCCTGACGTCACATTATTGCATAGCCGGGTGCAAGTTCAGACTGCGTCTCCAAGGACTGTACCTCTCCTCTAACTTCTTGTGATTTCTTTTTTCCATGATCTCATTACTTTTTCCACTGAGATCAAACAACACTCATGAGGAAAGTTACAAAAGCCATTCATTACAGCTTTCTGAACCAGACACAAACTCCTTGTGCTGGACTCAAAACATTGCAGCTGACCATCTCTCAGCTTGATTTGATATCCCTAACTCTTAAATCTAATCTTTTTGTGTAGAGATAGTGTGCATTGTCTCCCTTCCTGGAAGTCACTGGAGAACCTGCACATCGGCCTATGTCAGCTCTCAGCCTCTTATGGCCTGCCATGGCAACGCTTACAGACTTTTCCACAAGTGCCAGACAATCAGAGATGACCTGGAGGAGTATTATTACATGATGTCCCCTTTTAAGGCACCTGCAAAGTTTCCATGACCAACCGTGGTCCGAAAGCTTCTCTAAATTCATTTTTTTTTAACTTACTTTTTCTTTGACAAGTTCTTAGCAATTCTATTTTTTTGGGCACTCCTTTTGACTGCAATTAAAAAATACATTAAGGGTGTATTTCTTTTAAAATGCTGTAGATTTTCATTAGCTCACAGTTAATGAAAATTCAAAAATTACTTTTTGTGGTTACATAAAATCAAGGAAAAGTAATTTTAATACAGCAACGTCAGCTTTCTGAAGGTACTTTATATGTAGGCCTTGTGCAGTTTATTTACTGAATACCTTTGGGTTATTCTTTTTATAAATTAATTCCACATTTCAGCTTGGCATTAGGGTGATAACACTATCTCTGCTTACATGTTTAAGAAGCCCAGCACTGCAAAACAATTTGAAATATAAGCAAGTACATTTTTTTTAATACAAGGGCATTTTGTTCAATTAAGCAGGTGAGACACTTTGCA
Organism: Cyprinodon variegatus; assembly: GCF_000732505.1. Lineage (NCBI taxonomy): Eukaryota > Metazoa > Chordata > Actinopteri > Cyprinodontiformes > Cyprinodontidae > Cyprinodon > Cyprinodon variegatus. The sequence continues at coordinate 164,806 of NW_015151111.1, forward strand.
AATGGAATAGAAAACTTACATTGAAAATCCTAAAAATAAGCAATTGCATTGTTTTATTTCATATGCATATTCAATTTTAAGAGAAAAAATACTCATTGCATTGGCAGATCATCTTAACTACTCAAATTAAGGGAAAAAAACACTTATTTTCAGAAACTACAGATATTTGCACCGAGCTGGTTTAATACTGGACATTTACTTGTCTCATCATTGTCTTGATGATCCGAAGCAAAATTTGAATCCAGAAGTGACAGTATTGGAATCAACCTGGGTTTTAAAATTCTTTTAATTACAACCTGCACTGTTATGAGCGACTTAAAGAATTAAAAAGTTGTAGCCCAGGTCCTAGATTCCTCTTTTGTTCCGGCTCCTGAAGTCTAGATTCAACTTTTATTCCCTTCCTTGTGAATTTACTGTCGACTAATGAACAAGCTCTAAATCCTCTCTGAGCTGTAATTGTGTCTACACGTTCACCATTTCTTTCCTTCCACATGAATAGACTTGTAAATGAAACTAAAGAGCCAACTCTTTTAGCAATGAGATTTTGTGGCTTATGCTTTTTGTGAAGGCTGATCAGGAGGTTTTTTTTCTGGACAACTGCCAAGTCAGATCTCTTCCCCGTGATCTTCTTGAAAAACTATTAGTTTTATTAAAAACTTTTCCGAGAATTTTTTTTCCTTTCCCCAAGCAAATTAACTGGAAGGCTAAATCAAATTTAGTAATTTAACAAATAGAAATGATTCTAAAATCAACTGACCCATAACACTAACCATTTAGTTAGATTATATGCAAAAACATGTGTGGATCTTTTAACAAACATGTTCAACTAGAACTTTGAGCTTAAGAAAATAGGTTTCTTGGTATTTCAATGTTCTGAACTGCACCTGTGAATATCAAACCAGAGTTGTTGCTTCCACAGTCCTAATGAATACCCTGTACTGTTAGGTGTTTTAACCCCCCCCAAAAAAAAAAAAGTTTTCAAGATGGGTTGAAAATTTTTTCTATGCCATACTGCTCAAGCTTACCTGCTCCATATAGCTTTGTGTAAAACTGAAAGCTGTTCAGAGGTTCAGGAATGAGATTTTGTTGCAAGTAGGTGAAAGATTGTGTGCAAACTTTAGACAGGAAGTAGCATGTGGCTGCTCTCGCTTCTATATATACACACACACTTACTTGATGCATCTGTTTTCATAGAGGGAGAGAGATGTTCTCAGTGTGAAAGATGCCAAGCAGGAAACAAGACTGCTTTTCTCCAACCACTGCAGGTAAGATGAGTGGGGGGTAGATCTAAGTGTATGTGTGTGTGGGGGAGTGGATTTACAAGAGGAAAATTACAGGGAACTTCTGGAAACTGCTACGAGTGCACAGGATTACCCAGTTTCAAACAAGAACACGCAAAAAAATTACTGTAGACCCACACATGTGTATAGCAAATTTGATTTCTTTATTTACAGTCTTTGCAATAATTAATGAGAAAAGTGGTCTAAATACAAAATAAAACAAAACAAACAGTAACAAGAGAAAGATGGCGGCTAATCTCCCTGAGCTTTACAAAAACAATATGGGGACCTGTAGGCGACTTGACATGACGAAGATGTTCTGTATACAGCCCTAATGCCACTCACATGAGAAAGATTGAAGAGACGGACATTAGTCATGCTTCCACAACAGTAACATCAAACTGTCCACAAAAAAAGAACAAAGATTTTTTAAACTTGAACTGGTTACGACTCCTGGACAAGTCACTTGCATATTTCATACCCGCCCACACTCGCACACAAACATACAAACTTCCAAACACCTTTTGGCAATTGTCCCAATGGTCAATGAAAAGTACTGTTTCAGGTATTGCCTAATTTTTCCACAACTTTATGGCATTAAACATATGGCTGTTTTTTTTTTTTTTTTTTAAACAGGAAGACTAGAAAAGATGTTCAATTCATCACACCAGGAACATGTACTTACACATCCTTCATTGGCTTTTTACATTGCTTTAACAAGTGCCCTCTTTCAAAAGCTCATCCTTAAACGTTTAGCTTTGTCATCCAAGCGCTGGTTCTTGGAGGCCAATGTGATGACAGATTTAATAGCATAACTCTGGTTTCAGTGCACAGTAAGCTTGCAAAGTCGGTCAGTTACACTTTTCGTTTTCTGCTCAAGATTTTCTTCAAAATAACTAACAACTTATTTTATCATTTATAACCCCAGCAAATTCTGTGCAGAAAACAACAAAAACAAATCCCAGTAACTTTCTACAAAATATCCACTTCTCAAAGACAACCAACATTGACATCAAGAGACAAATCTATAGACAGCAGTGGCAATAATTATTAAAGCAATTAAAAACAAAACAGTGCACTGTACAATAACTCCCCACAGGTTCCACAATTGCTCTGCACACAGGTATAAAGACTCTGGGGTCATGATGCCAGCCATTTTGGGGTCAGAGCAGAGTTGTCTCTTGCAGGGGAAGAGCCGTTCGTGAAGCACTAATCTGCTGCTCTTGAGCCGAGCATCGCCATTGACTTGACATATTATGAACACAATGGGAAGTAGGGGAGGGATGTAGACTTTATCTGATCTTTAACCCCCATTTTGATGTGTCCACACAGGAAGAAAGGTTAGTCTAAAGTCAATCGACGGGGAGAGGGTCATTTTTAGTTTTGGTGGATGCATACATTTGTGCCATGGGTAAAGAAATGGCAACAAGAGACACTGGATGTGTCAGTTGAATGTGCTGCAGTGCTCCAGTGAAGTATGACCAATGCGTGAAGAAGGCTACTATCCCGCAGAACCAAAGAACAAAGTGAACATGGTGCTGAACGACCCAGCCTCTAGTGCTGGGAATTCTGTGCTGGCTGTCCATTCTGCATGCTGCTATTGTTCTGCTCCTCTTCGTCCTCTTCTTCCTCCTCACTGACAAGGAACTCCTCAGGAGGCCAGCGAAGCTCTCCGCTCTCCACCTCTCCCTCTGTTGGCTCAACCACGATGGATGGGAGGCGGTCTTTAAGCTTACAGCAACGATCAAAGTCTGAGGGGTCCGGAAATATCTGGAAAGGAGAGACATTGATTTTAAACATTTTAGGGAGTCAACTTTAAATTTTGCAATTACAACAAGGGTTGCATGAGGCAAAGAGGTAGTGCACCTTTGGATCAACCAGTTTTGGCCTTAAATGGTTAAACTAGAAGTACTGCTGACACCTGTGCTGTCCTAAATATCTGAGAGCTGACTAAGCATCTGATGAGAACTGATTACAGATTTGTACTTGCATGGCAGAGGACCTGCTCTTGCCCATCCCACATTCCTTCAGCAAATGTAATCCATCTTTCCTCATACTTGAGTAAATTTTTTTTAACACGAGACTCCATGCAGTTTCAGCCAACATCCTACAAATTCATATTAAATGGAATACTAAACCTAAACCTTTTATTTTGGTGAGCAGTCTTCAGATGGGCAAGAAGTCAATTTGCTGGAAATACAAAAATGTTTTTTCAGACCAAAGATAAAGTGAAAGAGTGGAAAAAGTAAATATGTTTAGAGAAATCAGAAGTTAAAAAGTGGATGTCTAGTTAATTAGTGAACACACCATACCCAACTGCCACCAGGTAGAGTTGGCAACACTCCTTAGTGTTGAAGTCGTAACTGAGGGAATCAGGAGTTTTAAAAATCATACCAGATGAAGCACTAGAATCTTGCAAAAAGCAATTTAAATGATATCAGCTCCCTGAATGAACTGCGAACATGACTTTGTGGAAAGTACACAGCTAAATTTAGATTGCTACTGGTCATTCATGGAACATTCTGTCACAAGATGTCACTTTGTGGTGCTGATCCAGAGCAAGTGACATGTATTATAACAGAATTAGTGCATTTTAGCCCATTTAGCCTCCAGCCTTTCCGTTATGCAACAAATCAGACTTGGGAATGTTTGCAGCCTTTTGGAAATTTCAAAGTAACAATAAGGGTTTTGATTCCAGGGAATACACACATAAGAATGGCTGTTTAATATAACTTAAGCCGACTAATGAGAGACGCAAGGCTGTTTAGTCAATTGCATACATTTTTTTTCATTAGGACTATAGCAAAGCCCTGTTTTACAGGGACTTAATTTTGCATCTGAACCATTTTCTATTTCAAACCTAAATTGGGTATGAAATGTTCTCAATTTGCATGGCAAGTATTTTCCTATGTTCTACTCAAACTACTATGCAAGGGGGTTCCCAACTCCAGTAAAACGTATATACCGGTAGGAAGTCACGCTTAGGGCTTTGACCCATTTTAGAATAACAAACAGCAATAACAAAAGTCTAAATAGGTGTAACAAAGTATAGTGAAATTAAGTTATGTTAGATTCTTAAGGTTGCCTAAATTGCAAAAATAAAATGATTTGTCATAGTTTCACTACAAAATGGCTTGCAGGGCAAGCATGAAAGTAGGAGGGGGTGAACACAGTAATGCACATAAATGAAATCCTTAATACTGCCATTTGATACAGATTAACCTGCAGCTTGTTACTCTACACAAACTATTCCTGCCTCCAATAAAATCCACTATTCACCAGTAATAACAGCTAAGCTGAAAGTTGCATTTCTAAATATTAGTAATTATACAATTGCTGCAAGTTTTTTGTGAATCTTTATAGTTAAAGGCTTAAAATAATTTTTCATGGAATAGCCAGACCATATTTCTTAATTTGGTGAAGGAAAATTGAAATGCTTGAGTCTAATATTAAGGGCATGAGAGGCAGTTTGACAAACTGCATACATCCCCTGTTAAACATCAAACTTTCTCAGAAGCAGGGGAACTTGTTCTGGGGGGAGCGATGGGCTGCTACTCTTGGTCCAAGAACAGCATTTTTTTGCTGTTTGGATAAAATAGATGAATATTTTTAGACCTGCATATTTCATACCAAGTCACAGAGGTTCAGCTGGGTTGTTGTCGTTGTCTGGGCACAGAGCCGAGTGGAAAGAAAGCATACTAAGAGCCAGAATGAGACAAGAGATAAAGAGATCCAGCTGTGTTCGACTCTTCCAACCATAAGGAAGAGTCTGAGAGAAGACAGAATACCATAAGAAAAAAGGAGCAAAAAAAAGAAAAAAAAAAAAAAGAAAAAAGCTATAAGTATGCTTTACAAATGAGATCTCAGGTAATTCAGGCTTACATGTTCCAATCCATTTCCAAACAGATTTATAGCATCACACCATGTCCGTTTGCAGGCAAATAAAGGGCGTATCTGCCTTTTGTTTTGTCCAGCATTGCAATATTTTCTGTGCGTCAGCCTCCAAAAAAAGAAAGCGACAGATTTTGCCAACACATTATGGGCATTTTCTTATCCAGGGGAAGGGGGTGGGGAATCTGAATCATGACGCTGCCTTTTGAGAGAATAACTCTAGGTCGATTTTCATCTCGTTTAATTTCCTCTTGAAGGACCATGGGCTACATTCACTTTATCAACTTGTGTAAGAGATTAGGGATACGACTGGTGAAACCATCTCCTTCCTCAGAGCTTCTCTCTAAGCAAAACCTGGGGCATTGGGAAATTGTTGAGATTAAATTCCCAGTTAAGAGTTCAGAGAAGGAAAAAAAAAAAAAGCAATGTGATGCTCATTTTCATTCTGGCCTCTTCCGTTCAATCCAGACTCACAGCTGGGTGTAAACCAAGGAGTCATAGGAAGCAAAGCTCTTCCTCTGGGTCAGTCTGCATCCTTTCTGCATGGCATTTAGAGCAGACAGCTGCTTTATAAATGTACTGATTTGAATGCTCTGAATATGCACTTAATATCTCATCCATGTTTCCAAAAGTCAAAGTTTTCAACTGCACACAAGTAGAAATTTGTTTCAGCATTTAAAGTGCCCCTCAGTCACCATCCTCTTCAGGTTCTAAAATGAAAAACTAATCAACTTGCTGTTTAGATTTCTAGAAGACTGGAAAACTGTTCAACCTAGGCTCCAAAAAAAGGAAATTTGAATCTCAGTTTATGCTTCAAGACAACCCTATTGAGCAGACAGCAAGACAAAGACGCAGGTGGCAGCTTATCAGGACCACCTGCTTCCATTATATGTGATATTTATTTTCTGTGCAGGACTAAATTTCCTCTTTTCCTCCCTGAAAGAGCAAAGTAAAGATGGTCACCTTCAAATTTTTTGCAACCATTGAATCTTAATTATTTAGAAAAACAAATCTTAATCTTGTGAATCTTGACTGCTTAGTTTTATGCCATTCTGGGAAATTAAGTTTAAATATAGAAAATATAATATAAAAGAGTGGCTCTAGTTGACCTTGATGCATAATTCTTCTCTGATGTTAAATCACAAGTCATCGCAGCTCCCTTTTTCTAATTTCAAAAGCAGCTTGTTATATTGACTCAACAAATCTATGCTGTATGTAATGGAATTCCACATTAAACACATGGGAAAGGCATTTAGAAAGGAAGCACTGTTTTACTGTCCGTTTTTAATGTGTGCATTACCTGGAAGGTGAGTCTGTCCTTGCTTGGGCTGAGCCTCATATCCTCCATGGGCGTGTTGCTGATCATCACTTCAGTCATATCTGGGACAGGCACAAACACTGGGCTGCAGGAGGGAAAGATGAGAGATTTAGCGAGTGAACATATGTGCAGAGAAAATGTATATTCACGACTTGGACTATAAAGGCACTGAAGTAAAAAGCATATTAAAAGCTTATATTTGTTTCTTTCCAAGTCATATCTGCACATAAAAAACAGTGTACCAAAACATTAGGGTCACAGTCAATGGAAAATATCACATGGATAAAAACACCACAAGCAATCTATATGCAGATCAAGGCCCAAGCCTTTCGTGCATTCACTTCCCTGTACAAGCTTTAGAGTTTTGTTTATTCTCTGTGCATCTTGACCACAATGGACCAAAACTTCCACTACTGGGTCTGGCGTTCTAATGCACTGCAAAACTGCAGCACTCGTGTCGCTTGCATAAGGTGGCTTTCTACAACAGAAAGATGTGCTCTTGCACTTGCAGCTTGGAACAGTCATTGTGAGAGTGTGCTGGGGGCGTGATGTGGTATTTGAATGGGGAGGAACCTGATGCACTCGAGGCCGGGACAAACTTTCCATTTTATACAGGTTTTTTGTAAAACTCGTGCCTAGGGATTCCTAGTGTTTTATAACCGTAAACATTGGAGAGGAGTCCCTGATCAAACATGAACCCTGAGACAAGACGCATATTTGCCTTCTCACGGTCTCTATTTAAAGCCTAGTGGTCAGTCGTTAGCCACAGTGCTGTGGTCTGTGCGTCTATGGCTACTCGGGCCAAAGAAAATGGAACCGGATAAGATGCTTACATGCATTCAAACATTACAATATAATGGACTTTGCTGCATGCAATGGTAAAGGGTGTGTGGGCTTCACTTGACCTACTTTTATGTCAAAATTTTTCAACAAAGTTAAGATGAAATAAAGAAAACCTGCAGTGATGTGAGATATATATATATATATATATATATATATATATATATATATATAT